>NW_005842679.1:41399-77878 GCF_000455745.1 Alligator sinensis | reverse complement strand
GATAAAGTGCCATTAGCTTTTCTGATGGCTTCGTCACACTGTTGACTCATGTTCATCTTGGAGTCCACTAGGACTCCAAGATCCCTTTCCGCTTCATTTCCTAGGCAGTAGGTGTGCTGGACATTTTTCCTCCCTAGGTGAAGCACTTTGCATTTCTCCTTGTTGAATTGCATTCTGTTGTTTTCCGCCCATATGTCCAACCTGTCCAGGTCTGCTTGTAGTTGTTCCCTGCCCTCTGGTGTGTCCACTTCTCCCCACAGTTTTGTGTCATCTGCAAACTTGGACAGAGTACATTTCACTCCCTCGTCCAAATCGTTGATGAAGATATTGAAGAGTATCGGTCCAAGGACCGAGCCCTGCGGGACCCCACTGCCCACACCCTTCCAGGTCGATACCGACCCATCCACTATGACTCTCTGGGTGTGACCCTCTAGCCAATTCACCACCCACTGGGCTGTGTAGTCATCCAAGTCACAGCCTCTTAACTTGTTTACCAGTATGGTGTAGGATACCGTATCGAAGGCCTTCCTGAAGTCTAAGTATATGACATCAACCCCTACTCCTGCGCCCAGTCATTTTGTAACCTGGTCATAAAAAGAGACTAGATTAGTCAGGCATGATCTACCTGCTATGAACCCGTGCTGGTTTCCCCTCAGCATAATTTGTCCTGCTGGGCTCTCGCAAATGTGAGCCTTGATAATTTTTTTGAAGACTTTGCCTAGGATGGAGGTGAGACTGACTGGCCTATAGTTCTATGGCCTGATGTTCTTTCCCTCCCCCCCTGACCTACCATAGGCAAGCTGCCCACTCTGGCTCCTGCTCAGAATAGGAGGTGTCTATGCTGGTTACCTGGTCAGAGGGTACCTGGCTATGGCTTCTGAAATGTGGTGTGTGGTTGCCAGGGTTTGGGGCTGTGGGGCTGTGTCCAAGTGGGGCCATGGGGTTTCCTAGCTGAGTGTGTAGGTACCAGGATCAGGGTCTGAGGGGCCATGTCTGAGTGTTGAGATTCTCCTGGGCTGTATTGGGGCCTGCATGCATATTGTGGGGTGCTTCAGGACAGGGTGCAGGGGTAAAGTCTAGGGACTTGGGTGCCAAGGCCCCAAGGCTTGTATAGGAGGTTGCAGATGCCTTCCCCCTACTCTTGCCTGTGGCTGACACGAGACTGGAAGTGGGGCTGGGGAGAGGGGCTGTGCTTGCTCAGTGCTTGGCTGGAGAATCCAAATACGGGATGAGTAGTAGCATGCCTCCATATGAGGGGTGGGTAGGAGGGACAACAAAAAAGGATGGGATGCCAGAGGAAGGTGATCTAACTTGAATCAGTAGGGGAGTTGTACACAAGGTTGGTACATCTGAACCTGAATTAATCTCAGTTGAGTGTAGCTCATGCAAGGTCCATCTTAGGTTGCTTGCTCTATTCTTAGGCCAGTCTATATGCACCAAACTTCTGTATGCTTATGGATTTAGATCAATCTATGTTCACTTAGACCAGTCTAAGTGTAATTTCTGTATGTTCCCTTAATGTAAGAAGGCAAGGAAAATAGAGAGTTTCAAGCTTACACTACAATTGAGGGAGGGTTTTGGTTACTTCCATAAAGATTTTGGCAGTTAAATCTCACTTTCATACTCCCACTTTTCCCCACTGGAAGCACCCTAAAATCTCTGTTAGTCCTGTATCTGAATAAGTCATGTTGTTCTTGTTCATGTCTCTTTTCTTTCTATTGTATGTTCACCCTCTTTTATCACATTCATTTAAAATGTTCTCAAATGTATTTCCTTTATTATCCAATGTATTATATAGAACGTTCAGAAGATAGTCACTTCTAGTTTCTTGAGATCATTCAAATCATTCATAAAGATCTTCATAATTAGAGAACACAACACAGAAGGGGTGGTCCTTAGAAAAAACATTTGAGGATGAAATAGCTATGGGCACAAAAAGGGAGAAGGGGCTTCATTTTCCTTGTGACATACTTTTGTAATTCCAATTAATTCAGAAATTAGTCATAGCATAGTAGGGGTATAGTCTCATGCCAACCATTTAATTGTCAATATTTTCATGGGAGTTTCCTCTTTAATCATGTTCAAGGTATTTCATTAGATAGCTCAAAAAGCATAATTTCGAAGAGACATTAAAAGATTAAAATCTGATTACCTTGGTGAAGGCAGAGGTCTAACTACCAAGTTACCTGGTTTAGGTATCCACTCCTAGTTATACTGCTAGTTGAAGAATAGCTTCAAATGTAGGGCCCATATATTACTTGCACCATGTGGGTCTTACTCAGATAAACAGTCCCACAGAAAATAAGACCAGAAACAAGCATAAGCCTATAAGTATATAAAGGGGTGTACCTCAGGATCTGGGGGAATGCCTGTTCACCAGAGCACCCCATAGGATGACAAGGTCAAACAGTCACAAAATTCTCCAAGACCATTTCAGGCTGGATATAAGGAAGAACTTCTTTAGAGTCCGCACCCCCGAGACCTTGTACAGACTGCTGCCAGAGATGCAAGCACCTACTCTGGATTCCTTTAAAAGTAAATTGGGCATTTATCTTGCTGGGATCCTGTGACCCCAGCTGACTTCTGCCCCTGGGGCAGGGGGCTGGACTCAATGATTTTCCAAGGTCCCTTTCAGCCCTAATGTCTATGAAATCTATGAAATCTAATTTTACACTTCAAAATGGGCTTATCCCTGTGAATAACAGGTTGCAGAATCACTTCTAAACAGAAATTGGTAGCTTGCTTTGAAGACTTATACAGTAATTTCAAGACAATGCTAGCTACTAAAAGTCCAGCAGCTGGAACAATAGATGTCTATTTCTCCTGGTAAGAATTTCAGAGAACTTCTCTGAAATTCTTACTGGTAGGAAAAGAAACTAGGAGCAAGAGTGTACAACTGTTCTAGCCCAGCGTTCCTCAACCTGTGCATTGCGACTCACCCATATCTGAAAGGGTCATGAACAAACTTTAAAAAATGAATCAAACTTTAAAAATAGATTCTCCTTTCAAGGAGAAAAATGTAGGGAATGCAGGTTTCCCTTTGCAAGCTGGCAGAGTTCCAGCCTTCAAGGGGCTGCAGGAGTGGAAGGAGGGCAATCAGGCAAGACGTGGCACATGCATGTGCACATGCACACAGGCGTCTCACAGCCAGGCCACATGTAGAACAGCTCCCGTAGTTCCTCACAGGTAAATCTGGGGGGCGGGGGGAGGCATAGAAATGTCAGGGGGGTAGGGAGGCACAGGTGACACAGCCCAGCCCCCCACCTCCTCTCCAGGGTACAGCCATGGCCTGAAGGGAGAGATGGTGGTGGCCAGACCATGGTGGTGGAGTAGATCTGCGACTCAGTGCATGAATGGTTTGTGACAGGAGAAGGTGAGGGCAGCGCCCCCCAATCTGTTACTCCTTGCACTGCTGGTGTCATGGTTGCCACAGGGCTTTCATCAGCAGTGGAAGCATGAGTCTTGCTACCCTGCTCTGCCCTCCCATGCCAAGTCCCACCTGCTGGGCTGTGGAGGTGGTTCCTGCCCATGCTGGTCCAGCCACGCTGAAGCCGCATGCTTACTGTGGATGCAGAGATCTGTAGGGGCACATGCCCCCTTATGCTCCACAGCCCTTTCCCCACCACCCTCATCTACCCCATGTCCCACACACTAGGGGTGGAGGGCTGTGGGTTGGGAGTGAGGGGCACTGGCAGGGCCAGGAGGCTGTTTTCTACCTTTACTATTTACTGGGTCGGGACTGGCTATCAATGTTTACTAGTGGGTCCTGGTACAAAAAAGATTGAGAACCACTGTTCCAGTCCCCTGGCTGGAGAGCAACACAGGTAAGCTGGGCCACCCCCAACCTTAAGGGAGCCCATTACTTAATAGCCTATGTCTCCCCTGCTTGGGAATGGGGCAGGCTGTCAAGAGGCAGCCCCCCAGCTTTTAAATTACAATGTGAGCATCCCAGATGGCCTGCTCATAGGGAGATAGGGAAGAAGGGTCAGGAAGAGCCTGCTCAACCCCAGTTCCAGAATTCCTGGCTTTTAAGTCTCAGTATTTAAAGCTGCAAGACTGGGAACAAGGACAAGGAGAGCTTTCCCAGCCCCAGCTCCTAGGACTGCTCCTGGGAGCATAGGCAGTACTTTTAAAGCCGATGGACCAAAACCACAGCATAGAGAGCTCTTCCCACCATGGTTCCCTGCTACCCATGGAAGGAATAGCAGGACAAACTTATCACCTTCTCCTCAAACTGGGGATCTTGGGGAGTGGGTAGGGAAATTTGGCCAACTGCTCCAGTTCTCTTCCAAACAGGTCTGGAAGAGGAGAGCAATGGTACAAAGTACCCAGCCCATTCTCCAAACTGGGCTGTCCCCAGTCTGGGGAAGAGGTGGAGAACATTGCCCTACTGCTCCCCTCCCTGCTGGACTAGACCAGGAGGGGAGTCATTCTTGTGAGTTTTTCCTGGAAAATCTCTCTCTTGGAAAGGACATGTTTCCCCTAAAAGAAAATGAATGAATGCTTGTATGTTTGTCATTTTTAGCATGAAAATGGTAATTTTCCTGGTAGAAATGCCTGTATGTGGCCTAAGACTGAATAGACTTGTATTAATTTCCTGGTTCTTTCATTGATATATTATGAGTCAGGGAAATTCACTTCATTTCCCTGTACTTCTTTTTCTCTTCAGGCTTTCGTTTGCATTGTCTATTCAGTTTGAAGACCATTATGTCAAGGCTCTCTCATACTATGATAAGAGATTAGGTTAGAGTCCCAATTTCTGTAGTGAATGTCTGCACCAAAATACAAATAAAGTTGCATTTTGGCCTAAGATTCACAATAATGGCTTTCATTAAGCCAATACAAGGTGCATCTTTATCAGAATAAATTATGTATTAATAAAAAGGAAATATGGAAACAGTGGATCTTTTATATAAAAAAGGTTCTCTCTCAAATATTTTATGTTTAAAGGCAGCTGTTAACTAAGCTTTGCCTACAATGAAGTAAGTTTGGTACTGATAAAGTGCTAGAGTGTAAGGAACCAATGGGTTAATTGCAGTAGAAAACATCAGATTTTGTCTTGTTCAAAATTAAATTTGAATAGCTGAATTAAAAAAAAACCCTCTTAGGCTGGATAGACTTTATAGGATTTTAAAAACAAAACAAATTATGCTCTGGAATTTAAAAAAAGTCTGTCTTACATAGGCATGAAATAAATCTACCTAGAAGGCAAAGAACAAATATTAGTTGAAGGGTAGAAAAACCCTACAGATTTGTATTCATACAGAAAATCAAAAAGCATATTGTATATTTTTTTATGTATTTTGAAGAAATGAGTTTCCCCCCCAAATTTCCCCAAATTTACATTTTATGATGAAAACAGTACTGATTTCATTTTATATGCACCTATTTAGATGCTGAACCCAACGTGCAATATATCAAAAGCTTTTTGATTAGTGTCCTTGAACTTCTCTAAGCAAGGCCCACTGGTATTCAAAATGGTACCATTCACATTAAAATGCAAATGAACATGCTGTAACTGCAAACCAAGATAATTTTATACAGGTCTTTAAATATAACAAGACCTTAAAACCCAATCCTTAAGGGAAACCTTGTACAGTAGTTGCTGACTTGTTCAGACATTATGCTTTCCTTATACATCACTTTATAGTACTTCTTAATGTGGCACTCTCTAAAGCTTCCAAAAATAATTGCAATACATCAAAAAAGGCAGTCCCTTCTCTTAGCAATGACCTGCACAGATGTTGGTAGAAATTCAAGGTCTTGGATATAGTTATATTCTTGCAGGTCAAATCTCTTTTTGTAAAATGTATTCAATTTTTTAAAAATAGGGTGGGTTTTTTTGCTCTGATTCAGCCAACTGCATTAGATTGGAGTGATGGTAAATGTACACTATGCAACTGCAGTCTGCTTTGGCATTGTTGACTACAAATTTGAGATGACTTTGTGGTGTACTGCACCTCAACTTCAAAATGTCTGTTCTATCTGTGAAATATATTATTCCTCTGTAGAAATTGATATAGTGGTGCACGGTCGACCTGGGATCTGCAGCATAGTCATTAATATCTTTTTTTTCTAAAACAGACAAGAGGTCAAGGAGTAAACTGGGAAGTTAAAAAGAGGAGTCAGAGAAACATTGCAAGGCCAAATTGCATGCTCTTGAACAATTTAGAAACTATACTTTAAACCAGCTGATTATGTAGATTATGTAATAAAATTTGCAAGTAAAAAAGTCAGAATCAACTAACTGAATTTGCATGTCTAACAAAATTGTCTTTCATATGTTAAGAGTTTTTACAGTTGGAAACTGAAATATTACCATCACTAAATGGCATTAAATGCCAACTGTGATCCCTACAGGTACATAAATTGGAGTAAAAGGTCAAAAACTGCTGAAGCAGGTGTAATGTAACTTCAGCAGAATAAAAAAAAAAACAGTTTCAAACTAAATAGGTTCAATAACTTAATCTATAACACAGTAATTACAACAGTTTACTACTGAATATTCCATACATTATGCTAGGTATCAAAGGAGAATGTGAAGCTTTCTATATGGAAAAAAACCCTTAATAATGATAACAAATACCTTTTTATATGTCCTAGGCATGAGGACACACACATGTGACTATGAATTTATGACAACTAAGGGTATAAGTCTACTTTGTCATTTAAATATCTATACCTTAACTGTTGCAAAATTTGTGGCTTATATGATCAGACTCAGACTCATTCTACTTTACCTATATAGCTCCAGATACATACTATTTTGTGTCCTTGCCTGGGCAAAATACAAAATTGAATGCCTCTGGGTTTATTCAGAGCATAGCAGCTCACAGTTGGCACATGTGGCAGTCAGCTTGGTCCTCAAAAAAGCCATACTCTTGAGAAAGATACACTCCTGGGCTCTCACATTTAGTGTAAGGGCCTTTGTACATGCCACAAAATAGGCCATTGGAGCAGCATAAACGCCCTTTTGCACCGCTTCAGTGGAGTTGCTGTTTACACTGTTGGCGGCATATTACTCTTTAAATGACTTTATGATGTAGCAAAATAAAACACCTCCAAGATGTTTTAGTTTTCTACCTAACAAAGTTCAACAGCTGCAGAAGGAAGCACGAGGCCCTGAAGAAGAAGAAAAAAAAGTGGTGTACTTGATCTCTTTTCTTTTTTTTTTTCTCCCTGGATCCCGCCTGCCTGAGTGGCGCAGTGGCCCAGTGCTTCCATCCGTGGCTGTGGGTGGGGCGGTGCTTCTCTCCATGGCTGCAGCATCCCCCAGGACCACCAGGTGGGTGCCACCTGGAGGGTGCCACCACCACTTTGGAGGGAAGCACCCCCTCCTCCGGCAGCTCAGGGATTGCTTGGCCCACTGGCAACTCGCCCCCCTGGCCCTCCACCACTGGAGAGGCAAGTAAGGATCGGGCCAACCTATTAAATAGGTACTTTGCGTCAGTCTTTCATCAGCCCCCATGGGACGCCCATGCCCGCTACAGGGCCGGGAAGTCCGGGTGAGGGTGATCCCCTGCCCTCCATTAATGCTGACTTCCTGAAGGAACATCTTGAGAAGCTGGATACCTTCAAGTCAGCCGGCCCTGACAATCTTCACCCCAGGGTACTCAAGGAGCTGGCGAGCATCATAGCCCAGCCTCTAGCACGGATCTTTGAAAACTCTTGGCGCTCTGGTGTAGTGCTTGAAGACTGGAAGAAGGCCAATGTGGTGCCTATCTTCAAGAAAGGGAGGAAAGTGGATCCGGCTAACTATAGGCCCATCAGCCTGACTTCTATCCCGGGGAAGATCTTAGAAAAGTTTATTAAAGAGGCCATCCTTAATGGACTGGCCGACGCCAACATCTTAAGGGATAGCCAGCATGGGTTTGTTGCGGGTAGGTCTTGCTTGACCAATCTCATTTCCTTCTACGACCAGGTGACCTATCACCTGGACAAGGGAGAAGAGATTGATGTCATATATCTTGACTTCAAAAAAGCCTTCGATCTGGTGTCCCATGATCGCCTCTTGGAGAAACTGGCCAATTGTTGCCTTGGGTCCTCCATGATCCACTTGCTGGAAAATTGGCTCCGGGGTCGGACCCAGAGGGTAGTAATTGATAGAAGTCACTCATCGTGGTGTCCTGTGACCAGTGGGATCCCCAAAGGCTCTGTCCTTGGACCCATAATGTTCAACATCTTCATTAATGATGTGGACACTGGAGTCAGAAGCAGACTGGCCAAGTTCGCCGATGACACCAAACTTTGGGGCAAAGCATCCACACCAGAAGACAGGCAGGTTATCCAGGCTGACCTGGACAGGCTCAGCAAGTGGGCGGACGAGAATCTGATGGTGTTCAACGCCGATAAATGCAAGGTTCTCCACCTTGGGAAAAAAAACCCGCAGCATCCTTATAGGCTCGGCAGTGCTATGTTGGCTAGCACTATGGAAGAAAGAGACTTGGGGGTCATCATTGACCACAAGATGAACATGAGCCTGCAATGCGATGCGGCGGCTAGTAAAGCGACCAAAACGCTGGCTTGCATCCATAGATGCTTCTCAAGCAAATCCCGGGACGTCATTCTCCCCCTGTACTCGGCCTTAGTGAGGCCGCAGCTGGAGTACTGCTTCCAGTTTTGGGCTCCACAATTCAAAAAGGATGTGGAGAAGCTTGAGAGAGTCCAGAGAAGAGCCACGCGCATGATCAGAGGTCAGGGAAGCAGACCCTACGATGACAGGCTGAGAGCCCTGGGGCTCTTTAGCCTGGAAAAGCGCAGGCTCAGGGGTGATCTGATGGCCACCTACAAGTTTATCAGGGGTGACCACCAGCATCTGGGGGAACGTTTGTTCACCAGAGCGCCCCAAGGGATGACGAAGTCGAATGGTCACAAACTACTTCAAGATCGTTTCAGGCTGGACATAAGGAAGAATTTCTTTACTGTCCGAGCCCCCAAGGTCTGGAACAGCCTGCCGCCGGAGGTGGTTCAAGCGCCTTCATTGAACACCTTCAAGATGAAACTGGATGCTTATCTTGCTGGGATCCTATGACCCCAGCTGACTTCCTGCCCTTTGGGCAGGGGGCTGGACTCGATGATCTTCTGAGGTCCCTTCCAGCCCTAATGTCTATGAAGTCTATGAAGTCAAAGTAATCCCCTGTAGCATGTACAAGCATCTTAAGATACTGCTGCAGAAGGACATATATTCAGTTCCCTGCTGTAGTGTAGAAGGACACATGAGCAAATCCCTATAGTACTAGTGTTCTGTAAAGCTTACATCACCAAATGCTAGCCACGTTTTCTCAGCACACCACAGAAAGCATGTTAAACCAACTGTCCAAACTTGTAGCACCACCATGATCACACACAGCAGTTAGCATGGTGCTGACACCGTCATGGATCATGCCATTTTGGGGAGAAGTTCTACCTCGGGATTCCCTAAGGTTCTTCTTTGGTCTCCTCACCTGAAGGACCCTCTGAAGCCTTCTCAGGTGTAGCTTTACAAGGAGCAAGGGTTGAGGCAAGGCTTTGGGACCCTGGCTCTTTTCTGTTCTTTGGTTCTTCAGAGATGCATACCACCCCCACCTCAAAGAGCTCCTTCTTTGTTGTCAGCTGGAAGGAAGCAGGGGGGGAGGGGGAATGGATCATTTAATTTTTTCAAACAGGGATGGAGAGGTTCAGAATGCCAATATCCCAAGGAGCACAGCAGACTGCTCTGCTTCAAAGAAAATGGCCTTTATTGTGTCACTACATATCCTTCTGTCCTCACTCAGACCCACACTTACTTTCCTATTCTTTCCTCCCTGAGGCTACTCCTTTCTTTTTTCTCTCTTCTGTCCCCATCCTGACTTTCTCTGTGTCCACAGCTCTTTCAGCCTAACTCTCTCGCTGTCAGGCACACAGTCAGCTACAGTTGAAACAAAAGCATTACACAACTACAGCAGTCAAACCCAGGGACTAACAAGCAACCGAAAAAATGAAACAATGTCATTGGAGAACCAACCAGGGAGGGGTCTCTGATGCCTGCTGCTAGGCCCAGGCTGAAAAGGGCATAAAGGCGCCTGTAACAGGTGTCAAGGCCTATGTCACTTTAAGGCTGGGTGCAGACATTCAGAAAGCCTGAGGAAAAAATGATCTAAGTTATGCAGTTTTCTGCAAATGGCATCATTTAGATCAGCAGTGAACAGAATATCCATTTGCCCTTTGGTGGATGGCAAATCTCAGACTGGGTTCCATCCATTTTTAAACCAGTCTATGTGTACTGAACTTCTGTCCTGTTATGGATATAGACTAGTTTCTACTTACCTATACCAGTAAAGGTGTAATATCGGTACCTGGCCTAAGAGTGGGCAGTAGGTGGCTGCTGCAGCAAAGGAGGACAGACTAGTCATCAGGTACAAATGGAAACCTCTTTGTGGCTAGGGAGCCACATGGCAGGAAGGGATGGGGATTTGAAGCACATAAACCCAAAGCTAAGCCCAATGGGACAGCCTGCCCTGTCATGTTGCAGGGAAAGGAAGTCTGAGGGATAAGGGCTGCTGAAGACTGACTGGCAGTCACCCAAGCTACCCAGGGGATCTGGGATGAGAGGGCTCCCAGGGAGGTATGGCCTGCTAGTCAAACTAAACCTGAATGGGGAAGACTTTTTATTTTGGGAAGAGGCATGCTTTCATTTGTTATGTTTTGAATACTGAATACTGGAGAACCAAGTTGTGGCTATGGGGGAAGTGTGGAGGCCATGGAGGATTGCCAGGTGGGGCACTCTGTGACAGGCAGCCTAGCCTGGTTTCAGGGACCCCAAGGGTGGAGGCTAATGCAGTGAGAGCAGATTGGCTGAGGGTTGGGGAGCCTGAGGCCTAAGGGCCAGCAGTGAGGGGTGCAACTAGAATAAAAGGTCCAAGGACAAGAGGACTAATTCCCAGATAAATGTTCAAGCCCTGAGGCCTAAAAGCTGCACTGGGGCCATGGGTCCTCCCCAAATTGGAAATGGAGTAACATCTGTGAGGGATGGCTGTGGCTACAGGAGAGGGCAGAGGCCACAAATATATCCCATAAGGTAATTCCCTGGTGCTTTAAGACCTTGCCATGGCCAGAAGGGTCATAACTTAGTACCTGATGGACAAGATTGGGCTCAGTCATATACAAGAAATACCACCTGACTAAAGTGAACAAGAGCTAACTCTGCGACCCTGAAGCAGCCTCCCTGAACACCAATATAGTTCCCACAATGTGAGGAAAAGTGAAGGTACCCTGAGGACCTGGAATAGGTGCAGGAGTCTCATGGCCACCAGGGGGGTGTCACAGCCACCCCTGGGGCATGGTCCTGCTACAGTGTCCTACTTATGAAACTGTTTACAGGAACTATTTTTAGTAATGTTCACACTGAGACCTCCAAAATGTTCCCATGGAGAATGGCAAAAATGGCTATAATTCAGACCACTGAACTTTTTCTATCACACGGAAACTTTTCCCCTCCTTTAAAAGTTGAACTGATCTGGACTCTAAGGACCACTACATGCTTCAAAAATACAGAGGTTAAGATGATGCCTCACTCTGTATTGAAGGCTCCTTTACCAACCTTCTCACTGAAGCAACAGTCATTTAGAAGACCAAGCTGGCCAGCTGAAGCTACAGGGCCTTATGGCCCTGGGGCACCCATAGTGCCTGGATCTTCACAGGAGCCCTTCAACCTAGATCTATCAAGACTTGCTGACTGACATTGAATGCCTTTAATACCTTTGTTCTGGGTGGCCCTATTTTGTCCAGGTGCTCCTGATTGTCAAGGGTCTCCTTTTAGTAGCACCTCTGGTAGCTTTCCATGACATGATAAACCAGGCAATCTTGGAAGTCCTTTCAGACTTGTGAAGCCTTCACTTCTCAGAAAATAATCTAATTATTTCCTTCCCTAGGACTGACAGTTCACCCTTTAGACCTGTAATCCCCACAGGGCTTACTGAATACTGATCAAACAATGTAACACCTGAAACACAAAGAAGGCCTGGCAAGCCCCCATCTTTTCATCTTTTTCAGGGACTAGGATTTCTAGAGCCCCATAATCTCCAGGGAAACCTGAAATGACTATGTCCCCACCATCAAGATTAACAGGAAGGCTGGGTGGATCAGCCCCATTCAATCCATTCTTCACTTTCTCTGCTCCATTGAGAACATGAAAACCTGGAATCACTGAGGAACCTCTCTCCCTGGAATTCTTGCAAGCCCTCTTTCCAAATAACTTGATTACCCTTGATACCAGGTAAATCTGGGATTCCATCATGCCCCAATGCACTTCTCTCCACTAGCACTGGTAAGCCCTTATAGGCCAGGGTAACCTTATTGTCCTTTATGTCTGGAATGCCGTATAAACCAGGAAGCCTTTTAAGTCCTTTTCACCATAGCTACTTTTTACTCCTGGATATCTTTTCTGGCCTTTATGACTTCCCATGTCTACTTTATCTATAGTTTTTGGTTCTTTTGTTAGTGCAGGGGAACCTTTAGGATCTACTCCTGGCTCACATGGTAGATCCTCTAAACTTTGTATTGCAGGTATACCTGGCTCACCTTGGGGCTCTGGTTGGCCAGGTACATTTGGAATTCTTTGCTCTTCTTGTAAACCAGGCAGTAGTTCAGTTCTTCATCTCCTTTAGCTCCAAGGATACCAGATGGGACCTGGGAGACCCACTCCAAGTTTACCTTTTTGACCTGTTAAACCTATGATACTTGGTAAACCATCCAAGCCAGCATCACTTGGAGCCCCCTAGTTGTCTGGGTAAGCTAGGCTGACCCAAGAAACCTTCTAGGACAAAGAGGCCCAGGAAATCCTATTCCTGCCTGCACAGTAGAAACAATCAGAGAGCAGTTTGTAGCCTGATGTCAGGCCTAAACAGCCATCTGCTTCTGTAGAGAAGAGGGCTTCTATATCTTACTTGTGAAACTATTTACAGCAACCATATACAGCAGACCATGCTCACACTAAGCTGCCTCTTCTCTCTAGGTGTTCCTTACCAAAACTGCAGACTACAACTCAGCACACTTAACCTCTTTCACCATACCTTTTCTTCCATGTGAGCAAAACCCTACAGTGCATCACTAAGCCATAGCCACATTCCCCTACTACATGACAGTTGGCAAATTAAACTATCCATGCTCGCAGCACCACCATGTGACTGCTTGTCAGCAGCTAACATGGTTGGTCCTGGGGCACTGCTAGGAGAGGCATGGTGCATTCTGCCCAAGGTGGCTGTCAATCACATGGCAGAACAAAAATAAACCTTCTAGATAGCTGATGGCTGACTGTTGGCACTGGATTTCAGACCCAGATACTTTGTTCTGGGCGAACCAAACCCTCAGCCTAATCACAACCTCTCCATTTGATAAAAGGCATATTTTATTGATACACAGTGATAGCAGATAAGAATGATGCAAACAATTCTATATCTACTAGTCCTAGATCTGCCACAGAGGAAGGTACATCTACCCAGTACATGTGCTTCTTTCTTGAATGTCAGATGTCAGCAGCCTGGAGGTTGGAGGCTGAGGCCCACCCTCCCGTCAGTGGGGTGGGTGAGACAGGCTGGTAGTGTGGCCTTTGCCCATGGTGGCCTCAGGTTCCCCTCTTAGGGACCCTTTGCTGCTCTGAAATCCCTCCTTTTGTATTTGTTGTCCCCTCTGATGACTCTTTATCTCTGGGCACTGTGGACTGGTCTCCCTGTAACCTTCATACTGTCCATGTTCTGTTTTGTCAGCATATTCCTTTGTTTCACAAACCCTAGGATGCACGCATCCTAATTTGGTTATTTATTGTTTTCTACTAATTTGGTTCATCTACCAAAACCAGAAATCTTAAGGGCCCTGTAGCTGGTCACTGTGACCTGGCCAATGCAGCCGATTACCTTATCTCTGTTATGGAACACTGTGGTAAATGTCTTCAATTTTCCAGCCTGGTGACTGCTTGCTGCTCACCTGTGTCAGACACAGTGGACCTTGAAGGAAACTTTGTAACAAACAGGCTTTTAGAAATCAATGAACCCTTGTCATTCCTCTGGACCATAGTTCTAATACATATCTATTTTACCTACAAGCCAATCCCCAAAAGCAAACCTCTAAATACCATTTTCTAGCCACCACTTACCATGGCTCTTCAAGAGATTTGTTCTTTAGAGAATGGAAAGGTAATTTCCTTTCAGGGAAGAAGGGAAAGGGAGAAAAGAGGGGGCTGCTTCCACTTGAAGCTGGTATAGGCTCTGCAAGCTTCTAGACATAAGGATAAAGATGATCATAAGAAACCATTAATAGACATCTGCACTGAAGATCAGACCCCTCCCATTAAGAACATCCAATTTGTGTTCAGGCATCCTCGCAAGACTCGTGTCTTCTCTGCCCTGGTCTCCTTAGTGATTTTTTTCATTAACTTTTTATCCAGACCACTCAAGGGTAAGCAGAAATACCTGAGAGACCCTTACCTTATACAAAGGCAGATGCATAAAGCCATAGACACTCAAGCAGCTGCCCACTCTTAAGGTTCATTTTTAGAAATAAGAGTGAAGACCAAGGAAAGGCTGGACCTAAGACAACAAAGGTGGAGGGAGCAGGAGTGTATAGTCACAGAGTCAAGCATCATAAGTTACTTTTCCCATTTTTAAAAGTCCCAATGGACAGGGAAGGCACGGATGTAACACTGCCTTTAATCACATAAAACAGCTCCCTCTTTGCGGGACAGTGAAACAATTTAGGATGGACTCCTTACCATAATCCATATCTAGCTTTTGGTTAGGGGAACTGGCTACACCTGGGTCACTGTGAAACCCCTGATACCACAGAGGCAAAGTTGACTGATGTACCCAAGTCCTTAGGTGAATTCAGTGATGTGATTTGGAAAGTTTTAGGCATTATAGCATAAATTTGGAATTTATGTATAGTGATTCACTGAAAACATGATGCCATAAGCATGCCACTATCAAAGAATGAATGAAGAAATGGCTGCGCCAGTACTCCATAGCCTGTTTATAGGCATGTCATGGAGCAAGGCAGGCTGCCTCTTCATTCTACCTCTTACATTGCTCAGACCATCAGAAAATGATACTGTATGTGTCTCTAAATATGGATTTTAGGATCTTGGTAGCTACATATGACAATTTTGGCCCTTGACCAAAATCCTGGCCTATTGCACATGATACTGGTAAAATCCATCAAAAATTATTCCTTTTCCAATTAATAAGCTGGAAAAAAATATATCTGTATTTGATAAAACTAGCATAGTGAAAACTCTGTTGGCCTTTTAAAAGGATAGGCATTACTGTATACAGAAATCCTGGAAGTAGACTGGCATTCTTGGTGAACTCACTGGAATGCTAAAAGTTTGCCTGCTCTTGCGACACTGAGATGGGCAAAATGAAAATCCAAAGCCTCAGCAGTATAAAAGTACTGATCAGACTAAGCTGAAAAGGGAAACCTTTGCATATATATCTACTGAGAATGCTTTATAGCTTTTAGTAATTGTTTTATTCTCTTTTTCCCCTTACTTTTATTGCCTCAGGCATCCCCCTAGCAATCAGCAGATCATTTAGAAAGAATTTTGCCCCTCCTGGGCCCCACATCAGCAGCTCACACAGTTGTTTGTCTAATGGCAATCTAAAGGCGGAAAAAAAACACACTTTTTTTTCCTGTTTATCAGGTTGGCCCTGCTCTACAGCTTCATTTCTTAATAAACCCAATGGGTTTCCAATACAGTTCAATTCTGACCACAAAGTTAAGAACTATTGTGCTGAAGAAGCTGGCATGAAAATGGAAATGCTTGCCTCACATCAATATCACAAAAGCCCAAGAAAGGTGTTTCCAATTTACTGTGATTCTTAGTAAAGTTACTGTTTATATCTTTCTTGAACACTGATACAGCATGAAACATACAGAACAAAAGCACCTATACAAACCCAAATCAGCTTTTGGGAAAAAGCTGTATGATATAAAGATAGGCCTGCAGCATACTCTAAAACTGCAGTTTCCAGTTACTGAAAGAAAGCACATGGCATACCTCCATAACAAAATGAGCCCGTCCTGAGATGCAGAGCATCCAGAATCACCTGTGAGCACCTAGCAACAAATATGAAAGTGCTAATATCAAATTTATTAGTTTTATCTATGCAAGAAGATACTTGAGAATGGAGATCTAAATTACGTGATAAAATGAAGAAAGCAATAGATACTTCAATCAGGAAGACTGCCTCACTTCAGTCTTAATGAAGATATAATTAATGGAAACCATTGTAAAGTTGAGTAAAGCATTAGAATGAACTATACTCATGTAAGACCACTATTTAAGGAAGCATTAAATAAGATTTCCCAGGCTTCAGACATCTCAGAGTTTCATATAGAATATTTAAATGAGCTTAAGTGCACTTCCATAGCACCAGGATGTAGGAAAGGGCAGAATGCTAGCTAAAAATAATACAAATAGAACAGGTGATCCTTAAAATGACTGTACAATATAATGCTTGCCTACAGAAGACATTGACAACATGAACTACATTAACAACATCCTAAAAAATGCAATGAGGAGGAAGACTCACCCACCTTCTGCATTAACTGTTTTGCATAGATGTTTCCTTTCCTGGAAAGAATCTATTGCTGCCCAGTCCTCCTTAGTCTGATTCAGACTTTCCAAGATGGCATGAAGTTAACAATTCAAGCTTGATGGCAATAAGACATTTTTAAATATCACGGTGGCATTAAACACCGTTAAAGGATGTGTTTTGGCACCATCATTTTCCAGTATATATATAATATTGTCTTTGTATCTTTGCCATATTTTCTTATCTAGTCCACAAAATGAATATTTCTATATGAGAGAACTTAAAGATTAAGCAAAAACTGGAGGCAAACACTTCCTAATAAGAGAGCAGGTCCTATAACACCAATACAATAATAAGGCAGTGCTCACTGCAAACAGATTTGCATAGTTTGTGATGAATTTGGATTAAGCATTAATCTAAAGAAGGGGAATAAGGCAGTTTTGGCTCTTGATGTTTTATGGAATGCCACAGACATTCTTCTAGCTGAGATCAAATGTATATCCAGCTTCCAGAAGTAATTTGTGCATCTGAATGGTAACTATTATATTAGGAACTGAATAAGAATGTGTGGGCACCCTAAAGAATTAACATGGAACACCAAGATCTGAGTATATTACCCATGTGTTCTAAGCACATTATTCTATGAAAATGAGACCTGGGAAACTTACAACAGGAATGAGAAAAGGCTGAACCTTCTGTATACTTTTTCTTCTCCCAAAGTTGGTAATACCAGAGTAAGGGAGAAAACAAAACTTCCTAATCTAACAGTTTTTAGAGAGACATCTTAGCTGGTTTCTATGATGGGTAAGTGCCGGTGTCCTCTAAAGGAACTCCTGTGGAGAACACAGATTGAATATAACAGAAGCTCAACAATGCTATAAGGACAGGAGAGTTTTCCAAGTGAGTGTCAAATACTAGGGTGAAGCTGCTGGCAACAGCTGATATTGGAGTACTGTATTACATCAAGGAACCAGTAGCATTAAAGTAAGGTGAATGAGAGAGAAGGGGATCAACAATTAATGAAACAGATTTAAGGTGCAATCAGGACCAATATCATCATTACTTCCAAGTCAATCAGTAACATTTATTCATCATGTAAGACCATTTACATCATTAGATTACAGTAGGAAAGCATGTTCAGAGGGAGTCAAGGAGACAGTTGAATCAAAGGAGCCAGTTAGTTTCTTCCCTTTGTTTGCCCATTTAAAATTCAACAGTACAGTACTTATTTTTCCTGATTCAGGCTCTTGTTATACTGTCCCAGAGGGTGCACAGTAACATTAAACAGTGCATTAAATTGCATAGTTTATTCAGTAGGAGAAATATGTTTTAATGATCCTATTTGTCATTTTTGACACATTATTTCCTTCCTCTCTTTGAAACAAGGAGTTTTGTTAGCACAGGCAGTAAAATCTTATATTTGTCAGCGAAAGGTGGTAGTTGAATTCTCTGTGATGTATACAAGCTGCAAGACTGTAGGATGCAGTGGGAAAGTAAATATCAGTTGCCTTTATAGTCCCTTAGTCCTGGGAATAGCTACATACTGGGGTGGGGCCCCAGGAGAAGTTGGGAGAGCCTTGTGATTGCTAAAAAGTCTTCCCACCTGGGTAAAAGGCTCCAAAGGGTGCTCTGGCATTTGGAGACTGCCAGAGTTCAGGTACATATTAGTCACATCTAAATGAGACATTTACTGCAGAGTTGCTTAATTAGCTCTGAAGTAAATGTCTCAGCATCTACATGTACAGGGCTATTAGGCTAGAGTAAATTAATAAACTCTGTTGAGAGTTTTTTTTTACTCCACAGCAATGCAAGCGTAGACTCTGATGGAGCTGGCTGGGTCACAAGGGTGCTACAGTGTGGGAGCTGCCTGCTGGCTAGCCCAGCACTGAAGCACCCTTGTGCCCTAGCCAGCCCCTCCACAGCACCTTGAGCCAGGTCAGAGCTGCCCCAGGCTGGCAGGCTGACCCCCCAGCCCCCTGCCAGCTGGGACTGCTCCAACCCAACTCAATGTGTTGTGGTCCTGAGTGTGCATTCAAACATGGTGCCTGGGAGCAACAAACTCCAGCATCATATGCATCGGAGATTCTTGCTTTCAATTAATTGCATGTATAGATATGTCCACTGCCTAGCATATTTACATCGGGGTAAGAAAAGGAGAATGGCATATTCATTCTTTCCTTTCTGAATGTTCTTAAGTACAAAAAAGTACAAATATAAGGGAAGTATGTTAACTTTATTTTTGGCATGCTGCCAAGCAGATCAGTGCACCAGGGATAAGGAATGAGAATAAGTAGTTTATGAGAAGCTACAGTCCTACTATTAGCAACTTTATCCTTTAAAATGTCCACTCTTATCCCCCTTCCCAGCCCCTGGTTTTAAAAAGAAAAAAACGATGCAGTATAGAGCACAGCTTCTTAACATTACATCCTCCTCACTGAACAAAGGTAGGTATCAGCTGATGCCAGCAGCTATTCTTATACTTTTCAGTGTATAAGTGGAATACGATACAAAGTTTCTCTAGAGAATTTTACCGGGACTTTAACAATTTCCATCCCTCCATCAAACAAACTCTGGAATTATTTGCAGTGGCCACATCACAACCACATTGTATTGGAAATGCTACCTTTACATCACTAACTTTCATCCTAAGCACACCACTAGATCTATCATCTATAGCCAAGCTCTACATTAATTTACTCTGATCCTACTGACTGGGATGAACACCTTAAAGATTTGAAATCGGGATTCCTACAGTTACAGTACAAACCCAATCAAATCAAGAAAGCCAGACTAAGACCTGCTACAATAGCAACCAGGGGGCAACAACAACAAAATCCCTCTGGTTGTTACCTATAGTCCCTGCCTTCAACATCTGAGGGTGCCTATACACTCGATTCATTGAGTCTGCTCCAGCAATGCTCACAGTAATTGCTGGAGTAATTGGTAATTACCACACTCCAGCAGACTCCAGCATCATATGTATCAGCATCCCCAGGCTGAAAAATGGTGATGGGGTGCTTTAAAGGTTGTTCAATGAGTTTGATTTTAAGTGCCTCCACTGCCATTTTTCAATACAGGGACACTGATACATGTGACACTTCCAGGCACTTTAATTAGAGCAGCTTTGAGAGCTGCTCTAATTAAAGTACACCCCTTTCCCCCTCCCCCACCCACCCCTCCCCCCGCTCCCATCTAAACATACTTGTAAAGTCATGATGGGGTCCACAGATTGGAGTATATTAAGTATACTGTAAACAGGAACTCTGGATTCTTATTCCATTACCTAGGTTAGTTTTTTGTGATTCCTTTGTTCCTATACATTTCTTGCTTGCTTGTTTCTCTCTCCCAGAAATACCTTCTTCTCCTTCCACTCTCCTCCTTTCTCTCTCTCCCTCTCTTCTGCTTTTTGCATTTACATTTCTCTCTGTTTTATATACTGCTTTGTGTAGGTCATTTCACAGCATCTGATGAAGTGAGCTTCAGCTCACAAAAGCTTGTGATTGTATCTCTATATCTAGAGAGAGAAAGAGAAAGAGAAAGAGGGGGAGGGAGGGAGACACTTCAGTTAGTCTATAAGTCTATCCTGCCTTCAGGATGATGGTTCAAGTTTAGAACTGAATTCATGCGTGATTAAGAATAGTACCAAATAAGTCTAAAACCTTATAAGGTATATCTGAATCTGGAAAAACAGGGATATTTTAATGCAAATTTACCTTTTACATTTTTTTTTTATATTTCATGTTAATATATTTTTCAATAAAAAGTATACTACAAATTAGCCAAGAGCATTCATATGTTATGGAGCTCTGTCCTCCAACATGAAGTAAAGTAGATGTGCCATCCTACATTATTGAAAATGACTGTTTTCTCTAACAAAAGTAGCAAGCATATATGTTTATATTGGATACTTAAAGTTTTGATTCACATGGAACATTCCTAAAATGCTAATATTTTCAATGATATAGCTAAAATTTCTTCTAGTATATTCTAAATTGACTGGTGGTTTTGAAGCTGATATTATACCTGTGTTTTTAGTATGAAGTGCTGAGAGAAATGTAACGTCCCTGCCCCCTCCCCTGCCCCCTGCTATTATTTATATTAGGTTTAGCATCAGTGGTGAATTTAAAAACAAACAAAAAAATCTTTAAAAAAACACCTTACTCTGAATATTTCATGAGAATTACAGCAAGCAACTTGATTATACTGCCCTGCAAAATGATAATACATCTTATGAAGGTAACACATGAATTACAATTTAAAAGTAAATGTTATTTTCTACTTAGATCCTGTTAAAATCATAAGTAGGAAGGAAACATTTTAGTGAAAGTGATAAACAATTACAGCTGTTTGCAGAGGAGTATTTTGTAATATACAGGCATTTAAAGCTTTTATAGGCTAGATATTTAACATATGGGCTATTCACCTTTGACAATATTTTTAGTATCCAATACTTTATTTCAAGATACAATGAGACCCAGGAAAGTAAGTGTGTATGCCACTGAACAATGTGTAGGAATTTAATCTCAATTATTAAAATTCCAAATGACCCAGGTAATTTGAAGAGGAAATATTTTACATTCAATATTGGAATTGTATCTGCTCTTATAATAAATTACAGAGGAAAAAAAAGGATGCTAAATCTGCAAATCATTATTTAAACAACATTATTGAACTAGGTGAGGATACTTTACCCAATATAGCAAAACTGAGCCTTAGCATGAGTAGATACAGGCCAATGGATTTGAGCCTATTTAAATGCTAAGTTTAAATATGGCCTAATGTGACCAATTTTGTCATAATGTATTTTGTTACATGATCCATCAAAATTTGTGGGATCTATTTGGCTTTCAGAGAAAAAACTACAGGTCAAAACATTACCTCCCATAGAAGGACCTCAGGCTTGATTTGGCAGACTTTCAACCATAGACTGCCAACCAAAGGGCTGGAACTTATCCACTCAGCTGGAAGAATTTTCAGACATACAAAAGAGACTTTGAGGTGGCATCCTAACTCTGTGGATAAGAAGAAATAATATCTGACCCTATGGCAGGTGTTGGCAAGCCCTGGGTGGGTGGTGCAGGATAGGCACTAGGACCCTTCTGCTGCTACCGCTTGTCTTCCATGGCAGCACAGGAAGAGTACCTGTTAAAGGCTGGATTCAAAGGCTCCATAGGCTTCATCTGGCCTGCAGACTGTAGGGTGCCAATCCCTACCCTATGATATTTTATTTAATCATTCCTTCTTTTCTGAAGTGAAATTATAGACCACTGTCCCAAGATAGGCCTGTTTTAGACTCATGAAATTAGTTTCACCCTGCAAAATGTTCTCTTTTTTACTGACACAAGTTTTATGAAACAAACAAACAGTCTTCACAGTAAAGCCTGGTAGAAAAGGAGAGAGAGAAGAGACAAAAAAGAAAAGAATAGGAGATTAAATGTAATGTTTTTTAATAATGCCAATAAGCATTTTCTCTTCTCTAGTAACAAATTTTAACTCTACTGAGGTTTCAGGGATTTGTTTCTTAAAGTTATTTCCAAGATATTTGAAGAAAAAAAAAAAGAAGCAGCAGCAGCAATATGCTAAGAACCCTTTCTAAAATTAAAAATGCATTTTTGTTTCACTACCAGCTACTCCTGTGTGTTTTGTTCTGGATGGTCACATTTCTTATTATGAGCTAAATAATAGTATTACACGCCATTTACACTGTTGACAAATATTTGTTTTCAGGGTTATTTTATAGAAATCTTCTTCATGTGTGGTAGTAGTATAGGTTCTACTTTTTTATTACTCCACTGTCCAGGATGATGATTTCCAAATCTGCCATTTATTTTAGCTAGTGAAGCATATGAAATGAGATATTTAGATATATCCACATTCCTGCATTTTCAATCACTTTATATGTACTAATTCCATTAGTGAATACTTGCAGTGGGAATTATAGTGTTCATTCACCCAATTAAAAAAATCTAGACCTTAATCCACATTAAAGTGCAATAAAAATGTTGACTAATTTTTTGGGACCTGGTATGATTTCATGGCCATAGTACCTATGGTGTGAATAGCCAGGGTTCATAGTGCCTAAAGCTGTGAAACTGTGCTGAGAGTATGTAGCCTCCTTACTGAAGGATAGGGGATTCCTCTTATAATTGTTGAAAAAGTAGTCCTGTGAGTCCTGCAGAAATCCAGATCAGCTACCGTAGTGAATCTTGATAGAGGCACATATGGTTACTTATATTTTCCAGTTTTTAAACATATGTTAAGTTGTTCCTGGCATGCATCCTTGATGCTGCTCTAATGATCAGCCTAACCTTTTCTGTCAGAAAGACAAAGTACTACTTCCTTCCTGTAAAATGTTCACAATACAATGAAAATGCAGATATTAACTAGGAATTCTGGAAAGATCATTTGCAATTAATCTATTACCACCACTTATTTCACATTGTAGTTTCCCATTTTAAAATGCATAGCTATGTATACATGGTTCTGATTTTAAAAGTCCATTTCTGCAATTAAAAACAATTAAGATGATTCAGTTAAGTTAGGAATACAGTTATAAACTTTACAGCAAGAAATGCCTTTATGAGAAAGCTTCTCCCTCTGCTGATTACTTTCCTTTTAACTGTTGGTTGACTATTGTATTAATACTATTCAAAATTCTATTTTCTTATTTTCTTATATTTTAAAAGAGCTCGATTTTCTGTCCCTATTACTCTAAACAATAATTGTGTTGTATTATGAAATCAATGCTATAAATTTCTCACTAGCACACTGTCAGCTGGCAAGTAGGAGATCAGTTAATTTGTCTAGTTCATGGATGTAACCAAAATTAAATATTTATTCTGAATTTTCTTTCCTTTTGCCCTCTGAGTAGTATATCTTCCATTCTATCTTTGATAAACATGTTGTTAACTAGAAATATCAATGAGGGAGTTATCTTACCTGTCTTCTGTATTTTCTTCTTTTTCCCCATAGATAGTCAATGTTATGATAGGCAGTCCTACTGAAGTTTGAGATAGCTGGGTGCAGGGGACAAATTAAGCCACTTTTGAACTAGTATCACTTTATTGGCTTGGAATGATGCTTCTTTGCATGAGCTCAGGTTATTACTGTCTCTTTTCAATGCAAATGAAACAAACAATATTTCATGCAAGTTAGAAAAAGTGCAGCATTCACAATCATACTGCCATGGAAACATCTCAAAATAGAAAGCCTCTTAAAAAATTCTCAATAATACGAAGTGTTCTGAATTATATTAAAGTTACAGGTCAGCAGTGAGAGTCTGTATGCTGTGCCCTTAAGAGACTCAGTTCAGACTTCAGAGCCCCAGGGGAGAAATACTAAGATGGCTTTCATCCCCTTAACATCCTCTCAATCCTTGGGTGCTCTAATGACAGTTAAGGACTCCAGAAGAAAAAAATTAACAGCTCTGTGGGTATTTGGTTCAGTAGCCTTCCTAGTCTGCAACACTACTCAAAGATATCTTAGTGCTGTATGCTGCAACCTCAATTCAGACATACCTCTAGTTCTAACCCCAGCCCCAATATGCCCCTAAAACTACAACTACGATCTGTGAATTTTCCCTTTTCTATTGTACCTGAACCAACAAAATGTACCCTGACCAGAACTTTGACCTTGGGGCTCACTTTTCAACACATTTCATTCCCTAATAGAGAAACAGTGAGCAGCATCTCACTGCAAGTGTGAAGATACAGCCTCATTGCAGACTTCCTTAAGTTTTATCCTACTATTCTATATTTTGACAGTTATATAGTTAAACCTTGACAGTTAAAGCTTTTATTGAACTTGTAGCAGGTGTGACATTTCTTTGACTGAAGAAAGATGGCCTCGATTCATAACAAAAAACACTCCAAGTGACCCAGTAGATCATTGGCAGAAAGAAAATTTCAGAAGATCAGCAGACAGCTTTGACCAAAACAAGGACAAGGCCATCCAGAGGATTTATTTCGAGAGTCTGTAACAGCCAAGAAAGCAGCTTTTTTCATAGCCAATCTTGAGTATGTTTCCTTTAAAACATGCATCATATCATTGTGTACCCTAGTGTTTAAAGCACTTTGGAAGATAGGAGGGATAGGTCTGAATCCCTTCAAGACAGAGGATAGATTTAAATCTGGGTTTCTAACACCCTAAATAAGCACCTCCTCTGGCAGCCAGGTTTTGAAGGAAAATCATGACCATCACTGTTTTTGTGCAAAGCTTATTTCAATAGGCATTCAAAGCACACCTACTGGATGAAGTCCATAAGGCAGGATAGAAAGAGGCCCCCCTGTTTCAGGAATCAGTGGGACTCAACAGCACATTGTTGAGTATTGTCAGCAGTATGCCACTCTGGGCATGCCAAGAACATGAAACTTTAGGATGCCTGGGGACCTTTAATATAAACAAAAGTTGAAGGTGCCTAAAAATTGTAGGCAGTGTGCAGGTTTTGAAGATTATTATTATTATTATTTAGATGCTTAACAAGTTTTGGTGGGATTTATATGGACCTAAACTTTGTTCCTTAGTATACAATATTCTAGTTAGAAAGAAAGTAAGGCCCATATATTATAAAAGAATTACAGATTGAAATCTGTTCTGCAATAGCTATAATTAATTTACTGAACTACAATCAACATCAAAATACTTCCTCTTCAGAAGCTTCTAAAAGCATTTTTTTAACCATATGTCCTGGGTAAAGTAAATAATTAATTAAAATGTGACCATCTGAATTTGTTAATGTTTGGCAGAGAATTTGCTTGAGGAGTATATATTCAGTAAAAGTAAAGGTTAAGTTGCATTTTCATTCTAAACCCTTATATTCCATAGGATTGTAAAAATTGTGTTTTGATGTAACCCAGATGTATATTTGTTCTGAAACTATTTTAAAAACCTAGGTATCTGCTTGGCTGATTGTGTAGGTACCAACAATACTGTCAGCAATGATACCCAGTAAGTCAAAGGGGAGAACAAGGCTCTGGGAAGGAAGATGAAGGAGCTTGGGGCATAAATGGTGTTTGTATTAATCATCCCCATGGAAGACAATGGCCCAGAAAGGGACCATCATATCATGCAAGTAAACATGTGGCTGAGATGGGACTGTCAATGTGAAGATTTTGGATTCTTTGAAAAAAAAAAAAAAATCGTTAGATGGGAGGAGGACTGCTATCAAGAGACAAGAGTCATCTAACCAGAACGGGAAAGATAATGTTTCCATGGCCAATCTACTCAACCTAGCAAGGAAGAATTTAAATGAGGTTCTGCTGGAGATGGTGAACAAAACCCTGCAGAAACAGAGCAAACAATTTCAAAGGCAAATGGACCAGAAGAAGCAGCTCAATTCTGGGAAAGACTCAGAGAGCCGCAGGACAGCAACAAGCGGTGCAGAAGGTAAATGAGTAGGTTGAAATGCAAAATATGTCCAATGTATGTATATAAAATGTGATAATTATGGGGAATAAACAGGATGAGCTGGAACATGCAACCTGAGAAAAGAAACATGTCCTGATTCATATCACAGAGACTAGTAGAACATCTCTTATGTACTACCAAGGATTATACCTTTTTTTTTTTTTTTTTGAAGAACAGGGTTGGGAGAAAAGGTGGTGGTGTTGCATTGTATGTCAAAAACACATATACTTGGTCCCTGGTTCATGAGGAAGAAGATAGCAGATTGGAATGTATTTAGGTAAAGATGAAAGGTGAAATATATAGCACCAATATAATTGTGGGGAGTTATTATAAACCATCAAATCAGGATGAGACGAGATGGATGAAGCACTCTTCAAGGAGTGAAATGGGGGACTTCAATTTTCTGGACATTTGATGTAACAACAATACAGTCAAATATAAATGGTTAAGCCAGCTCCTTTCATGTATGGAGAACAACTTTCTCTTCCAGAAGATAGAAGGTACAAGTAGGGGATCATTTATGTTGGATCTTGTCATGACTAATGGGGAAGAATTGGTTGAAAATGAATGTGATAGGAAACTTAGGAAGAAACAATCACAATATAAGCCCTGAGACAGGGAAAGCATGTTGTCAGCAGACATAAGACACTATATTTAAAAAGTGCAGAATTCAATCCACTAAAGAAGTTGATGAGCTTGTTGCCACAGACTGAAGGATAAAGGCACCCAGGAGGGCTGAAATCTTCCATGGGGCACAGTATTGGAATCCCAGCAAGCAAACGTGCTGACACCATGGAAGCACAAGAATGATAAAAGAGCAATGCAGCTGCATAAGCAGTTTCTAAGGTACATCAAATGCAAAAGAAAAGCATGCAGGCAAGGAAAATATGGGCAGCTCACCAAGGAATCCTGCCAGAATACAGCAACACCCTGAAGGGACAAAATCAAATAGGCAAAGGTAAAAAAATGACCTGCGTCTGGCAAAAGAGATTAAAGACAACAAGAAGAGGTTCCTGAAGTATGTTGACCAGAAAAGAAAGACCAAGGAAGCTGTGGGACCACTGTTAAATAGCCAGGGTGAATTCTTAACAGAAGATGCAAAGAAGTTTGAGCTACTCAATTGCTACTTTGCTTCAGTCTTTACAAAAAAAATTAAGCTGTAAGCAGACACATAGCAAGGGTCATCTGGATAAGGGAGGGGATATGCTGAAAGATGAGATAGATGAGGTAACAAAAGAAACAGTCAAAGAGCTTTTGATGAGTCTTAAGTCAGCAGGGCCTGATGAACTTCATCATAGGGTGTTAAATGGAAAGGAAGAGTGGGTACTGGAGACTTTGGCAATAATATTCATGAAGTCAAGGAAGAAGGGAGAGGTACCAGATGACTGGAAAAGGGTCAGATAGTCCCCCTCTTTAAAAAAGGTAAAAGGAGGGACCTGAGGGCTACAGAACTGTTCGCCCCACCTCAGCACCTGGGAAGTTACCGGAGAACATCCAAAGGAAGTCCATGTGCAAACATCTAGAGGAGGAAAAGCTGATCACAAGCAGCCAG
Organism: Alligator sinensis; assembly: GCF_000455745.1. Lineage (NCBI taxonomy): Eukaryota > Metazoa > Chordata > Crocodylia > Alligatoridae > Alligator > Alligator sinensis. The sequence continues at coordinate 50,377 of NW_005842679.1, read as the reverse complement.
AATCAATTTATGAAAAACAAATCACGTCAAACAAACTGGATCTCCTTCTTTGACAAAGTAACTACTTGGGTGGATGAAGGGAATGCTGTGGATAGGATATAGTGTATCTGGATTTCAGCAAGGCTTTTGACAAAGTGCCACATGATTTTCTCATTAACAAATTGGAGAAAATGTTGACGAGACAAAACTACTGTAATATGGACAGATAACTGGCAGGAGGTTTCAACTGGAGTTCCACAGGAGTCAGTATTGTGCACAGTATTATTCAACATGTTTATTAATGATTTGGATGCTGGAATTAAGAGCTTCTTCAGTGAATTTTGCCAATGACATGAAACTAGGAAGGACTGAGAACACAGGGGACAGACGCACAAGTAAAAAAAACTTGACGGATTGGAAAGCTTGGTTAGAGCTAACAAGACGAAGTTCAATGCTGACATATGCAAGGTACTACCCTTCAGGAAGAATAATTCAAAACACAAATAAAAATGAGTGACATCTGGCTGGATGATGGCACTATGGAGAAGGATCCTGGAGTCTTGGTAGATCATAGACTCAATATAAGTCATCAGTGCAATGTAGCTGCACAAAAGGTGAATAATAAGTTTTGGGATGCATCAGTTACGAGGTGTGGGAGGTGATGGTGTCTCTCTACTCAGCACTGGTTAGGTCTCATCTAGTGCAGTTTGGGGCTCCACACTTTAAAAGAGGACATGGAAAAAAGTTAGCAAGTCAAGCAACAACAATGATACAAGGCTTGGAAGACAAGTCATACAAGGAGACATTGAAGGAAATAGGCATGTTCACCTTACTGGAAAGGTTCTTAAGAGGGGACATGATAGCGTTCTTCATATATCTGAAAGGCTGCCATAAAGAAGAGGGAGAACTTCATTTATCTCTTGCTGCAGAGAACAGGACAGAGACTGATAACTGAAGTTGTAGCAAAGTAATTTTAGACTGGATGTTAGGAAAAACCTCTTCACTATTAGAACAGTGAAGCAGTGGAATAGACTGCCTTGGAAAGTTATGCAATCTTCATTTTTGTCAATGTTCAAAAATAGGTTGAATGATCATTGGTCAGGGATGATCTATGCATACCTAGGCATGCCTCTGGACTTTGCTGGTTGTCACATGGAAAAAAGGAGGATTTTTGTAGTAGACACATGCTACTACATGTGTCAGGGTTTGTTTGTTTTCTTTCACCTTCATCAAGCACTGGGTGCTGGTTGCAGCCAAGACTGGGGATTTTGACTGAGGTGCATCAGGGCTGCTGGGACTTAAACATGGAGATTCCTAGCTAAACAGTCTTGCCCCTCCACTCAGGATCAGAGTGATCACCATGTTTGGGCTCAGGAAGGAATTGTATCCCATGGTCAGATGGTGTGGAATATGGGGGGGGGTGCCTTCCTCAATAGTGGGGGGCATAACTCTCTTCTTTGGGCCTGTCACATGCATTTTAACTCAAGCTGCAACATGACTTTATATACCATGGTACCTTTGCTTCATCTGTGACAGTTTTAGGTGTTATGTCTTGTGGTTGTATCCAGGTTAGCTGTGTAGTTTTGCTAATAGGCTAGACAATGGATTTGTGTAGGATGGTCTGATGGGGGTGATCTGCCTTATGCTGGAGGTTGGACTAGATGACCACTGGAGGTCCCTTCCAACCCTATAATTCTATGAAAATAGAAAGTACACCATGCCTCCTGACCACATTTTGTCAAATAGACCCCCTTTCATTTAGTCAGAAATATGAAAGATCAATGTTGTGAATGTAATAAGCCTTTTTCCCCTTTAGTTTTTCAGCTAAATGTGGCTTAGAAAAATCAAATATAATTATTTATTACATCATTTGAAATAGCTCTGTGGGACCCTTTCACCCTCCAGGTGGTGGTCCGCTTCACATAATAAAATAAAAGTTAGCAATATGTTCAGGATTCTACTCTTATTTTAATGTCTTTTTTTAGTGTTTGCTCAAAGCAGTCTGCTAATCCATTTGGAATTGGGTAATGACTTTCTGATCTAATATATTTTACTGACTTTTTTCTTGATGAAAACTGGAAATTCTGCAAAAACAAAATGAGGACTCTTTATGTGAAATGATCTCCTTGGGCAAGCCATATGTGGCAACAAATTGCCTCAATCATTTTAAGAACAGAGTATTTGTCGTATGTACCACTCCTGGCCTCCTACAATAATAAAAAAAAAAACAAACCCACACAATCTATAATTAAGCAGATTTATTTTCTTCTAAAAAACTAAAATGTTTATTTTCTAGCAAGGCTTATAGTCCACAGAAAACATGGATTGGTTTGAACTACGAACCAGTGACTTTTTTTGTCCATATAGATTCCTTTTTCAGTATCTTGGCCTAAAAGGGTAACCATGAAAAATATTTATCCAAATATATTATTTTTCACTAACTTCATTCCAATTTGCTATTTTAGCATATATATTCTGTGCCTTTAGAACTGGACACCAAGCCACCTCTAACTATTAAGGCTGTGTGAAACAGCACCAATTCATTTTTACTTCCATTTTGACAGGACAGTTTCATTTTGAGTTTCATTTCATTTCAAAACCACTGTTCCGTTTCATCGAAATTGTTTCGCTGTTTCAACATTGTTTTGATATTTTACTCATAAGCGATAATGGGGAACCATAAACCTGCCTATAACTTTGTCAGTTATTGCCTGATTCTGATGGACCTTGCAGGGATGGTGTCTTCTTCTGAGGCCATGAAGTGTGCTGAGTTTCAAGGACATAGATGCAGGGGTTTCTGGGAAACTGCACCTCAAATTCTTGAAAACAAAACTTGTGTTGTGTATATGTATTAAGGCACAGCAGTGTGAAAACTGAAGGAATGGTAGCCCCTGCTAAGGCCACAAAGTATGCCAAATTTCAAGGATACAGGTCCATGCGGTTTCTGGGAAACTGCATCTCAAGCTGCTGGCAAGCAAAACTTATGACACATGTATGAGTTAAGGTGCAGTGGGGTGAAAACTGCAGGATGGTAGCCCCTGCTGAGGCCATGAAGCCTGCAAGCTTTCAAGGATATAGGTGCAGGGGTTTCTGGGAAACTGCACTTCAGGCTGCTGACAAGCAAAAGTCATGACATGGGTGACAGACAGCAGGCCAGTTCAAACAATGCTGCTTTTTATGCTGTTTTTCCATCCCTCCTCCAGAAAACTGGGGTTGGAAAGGACCTCAGGGAAGGACCACTGTCACTGGCCAGCTACACAGTCAATATGAGAGCAGTCCTTCCCCCCTCCTCCCCCTCCCTCTCCTTACATTCTGTTTCCCTGCAGGCAAGCCCTGCTTGTTTCGAAACTCAAAACATTTCAAAACTTTTGAAAGGTTTCAACTGCCCTTGTTTCATTTCGAGGCTGTTTCAAAGCCCTTCATTTCATTTCAATTTTGCTGTTTCGAGTTCAAAACATGTTGAAACAGCATCAAAACAAAACAGCCGGCAAAATTTTGCAAAGCCCTACTAACTGTGTGTGCATGAATACTGTATATATAAGTCCTCATAGTTTAAATACATATACCTTCAGTATACTCTATTGTACCCTAGAGAAAAAAGTGAGCCGCTGCCTCCAGTTATTCTTACTTACCTACATATTTAAAAAACAAACAAACTACAGAACAAAACAAGCTTTAAAAATAAGCTATGGGCTCTAAACATACAATTTGTTTTTATCACTGGACCTAGTATGTGATACACATAAGATGCCCTTCTTGATTCAGTTTGTCAAGTAATGAACCATTTCCTTTTGTAAATGGGATTAGCAACAGAAAACAAGTAGGCTTCTTCCAGACATGAAAAAGTGTAACTTTACTTTCAGCTTGGCATGCCCCTACGCCAAGTGCAGCGCATACCCAAAAGAGGCATCGTGTTAGCAAATTTTGTTATGTACATTTCTGTAAAAAAAATAAAAATAAAACAATTTATATATATAAAATGAAGCACCAGTATCAATTTTCATCAATTTACACAACTAAATTTTATGCTAATCCAATATGGAGTATTTACCTAGGGTATTCTGTACTATAAACAGTCCTGTAAAGTCATATAATAATTCATCCTGACAGGTACAGATTTTATAATGGGTACTTGTGTACTTTTACAGACCAGTGTTTCTTAATTGCAACAATTGCACTTAATTGTTCTTTTTGTTCAATTCCTCTTCCTGCTTTGTGCCTTTTGCTGTCTTGTGTACCAGGCAATGTGCTCACTTACTGTGGTTCCATCTGGCATGCTGATTCTTCCTGAGAATGACTCATCAGCATTTTTGCCTGTAGATCAAATACTCCCTCTTTTATGTAGCAAATGCTTAGATATGTTCTCTCAGAATACTGTGCATTTCTTAATATAGATTCATATAAAGACCAAGAAAGAAAGAAAGAAAGATAAAAGGGGCCCTTGGGGGAGGTCCCACTGTTGTTATTTTATCTGACCTGCATAATACAGGCTGTAGAACTTCCGTTAATTAATTCCTATGTCAACTAGGTCATACCTTAAAAAGTAAAAATAAAACTCAATCTTACAAATTTCCAGTGAAGAAGAACATATTAGAGCCCTTGGGAGACTGTTCTGATGCTTAAGCACCTTCACTTTTATAAACTGCACCTCATTTCTAGCCTGATTCTACCTGTCTTCAACTTACAGTTTTATCTGTTAGGCTGAAGAGCTTTTCCTAATGAAAAACTGTTCCTCACGTAGGCACAAAAGTAATATAACCTCTTTACACCTACCTGACATGATTCAGTTTAGAAACCCAGTGATTTCTTTTGCCTTGTTTGCTAGAGCATCAGATTGGGAGTTCAGTTGATTATCGCATCCCATAATCTTGCAGTTTTCAGATTCACAAGTTCATAGGACAGGGAGTCTCCCATCCAGTAAACTGGGAAAATCTTGATTCCCAAACATGTGACTTTATAATTGACTATTATCAGGATGCATGTTGTTTGTTTGTCTCTAGCTTACCGTGCAATTCCAATCACTTTGTAAGTAATGTAGCTTCATTATTTACCTATTCCCAGTCTTTGGGTTACTTGCAAATTTTTATTGGCATTCTGTTTTATTGGTGTTATTCTAGCAGGTAATTGAAAAAAAAAAAAGTGTGTGGGGCTAAGGACCTCATCCCCTGCCTAACCACACTAGAAAAAAACATGTTTAAGTATAATCCCCTGTTTACAATTACATTTTGAGACTTAAGAGTTGGAGAATTCTTTACCCATTTAATAACCAAAATGATAGTTTGCAGTTTTCAAGGGTTAACCAAAGTATTTCAGAATAAGAAGATAGGTACGCCTTTAAGTCAGCCCAGCTTGACAGGTTCTTGGTAGGTTCATTTCCTTACCAGAACTAATTCTGTACTAATCAGAATAATCTTTTATTTGATGCTTCTTGTACTTGTCTGCCTTCCTGTAATTTACACTGAGTACATCAGACATTGTAATATTGATGTATTTTTCCTAGTCTCTATTTATTATGAGATCTATACTTATTGTTTTCACTTATTTTCAATTTAATGGTTATATTTTAATAAAATGTTGTGTAGGTGGTAAGGTGAACAATTAGGGATAGCTGTTGCTGCTGGCTACAGATGCTGAGATGGAAGCAATGATTTAAAATGTAAAGCTCAGTAGATAATATACTGTTGTAAAAAAAAAATAAAAATAAAAAAAGGAAAATTTGAACTGTATTTTTTTAAGTAGGAAATATATGACACTTTTCAATGGCTCCCTCCTTGTCTTTTCTCTCATCCCTTCTTCCATTTGGTTAAAAACTATTTGTTTCTAAGTATCTATTTTAATAGTTAGGGCTTGAGCCCAGAGTGGGTGCATGTGTGCCTCCAGCATACATGTGCCCCCTGTACTCACCGGCAGTGGCAGCGGTGGCAGATCCCCAAAAGGTAAGTAGGGGCAGAGGAGCTGACACAGCTGTGGAGGATCCAGAGGGGGAGCCCCCCAGAAACCTGTTAACTGAACTGTCAGGGAGCCACGCTCCTGAGCCGTGCACAGACAGGCATGCTCTGTAAGGGCGTGCCGGCATTTGTGCTGGCATTTGCGCAAAGCGAACATGCAGGAATAACCAAGAAGGAGTCTCCAGCAGGGGAGAGAGGAGGACTTGTAGTTCTACAGACATGGTAAGGACACAGCACATTGCTGCTAGGGACCCTTCTCTGGTGGCACCGCCTACCAAGAGCTTCTCTGAGGCCTCCACCTAGACGGGGCCCATGCGGGGTGCAGGAGCACCCTGCCCTCTGCCTGTGGGGGCTGCCTGGTGGGGACCCTGTAGCCAGAGGCAGAAGAGGAGTGTGGGAGTCCCCTCACCTGTCCCTCTTGTGTCCACCTTTGGGCCTTGGAGGAGCAGGTGAGGGAGCTCCAGGTCAACGTCAGCAGGCTGCAGGGGATCAGGGCTACCAAGGACAAAATTGATGGGTACTTTTGTTCTTTCCAGGGTCAGGAACCTAGTGGAGAAGCCACCCAGGAGAGACCCACAACAGCAGTATGACAGACAGTCACCTCCAGAGCCAGGGCTACTTGTGCTACCGGAGTGTCAGCTCCCCAGGTACACCTGGGGAACAGATACGAGGCACTGGGAGCTGTGGAGCTCAGATTTGGGATGTTATGGAAATGATCCCAGACCTCATCTGACCCTCTGATCAATACCCCATGGTCCTCATCCATATGGGAATGAATGTCGTGGCCAGGGGTAGCCCAGATCATGTCACAAGAGACTGAAAGGCTCTAGGGGCCAAGCTCAAGGAGATGGGGGTGCAGGTGGTTCTCTCTTCTATTTGTCCAGTGAGAAGATGTGGACGGCGCCACAAGGCACGCATCAGCGAAGTCAACTGGTGGCTTCAGAGCTGGTGTTACCGGATGGGTCTTGGGGTCTTGGACCATGACCCACATTTCTGCACAGAGGACATGCTTGGTCAGGATGGGCTTCATCTCTCCCCAAAAGGTAAGCAGTTTTTTCTTCCAGGCTGGCTGATCTTATACAGTGAGCTTTAAAACTAGGTTTGCCGGGGGACAGGGGCCCAGAGGAACATGAGGACACTTCGCCATCAAGCCAGATGATGCATGCAGGTAGTACCCAGGTAAGTGACAGGGGCCAGGGTAGGCGTAGGAACAAGGGGACAGCACATGCACCTACAGAAGGCCTCAAATGTCTCTACACAAATGCCTGAAGCATGGGAAATAAGCAGGAGGAACTTGCCCTCCTGCTAGCCAGAAAAAGCCCAGACTTAGTGGGGCTCACGGAGACCTGGTGGGATTCTACCCATGACTGGACAGTGGACATCGAGGGCTACAGGCTGTACAGGTGAGACAGAGCAGGGAAAAAGGGGTAGGGGGGGTAGCAACCTATGTCAAAGAGCAATACACATCCTTGATGATCAGCATGGGGTCAGAGGAGGGGCAAACTGAGGAGATCTGGATAAAAACACAAGGGAGCCATGGAGAAAGGGACTTGATAATGGGTATCTACTATAGACCACCTCACCAGGGAGATGAGCTGGACCTGGAATTCTCAGGTCAGCTCATGGAGGCTGTAAAGTCAAGGGATGTGGTTGTCATGGGTGACCTAAACTACCCAGACATCTGCTGGGAGGAGCAGTCAGCCAGGTCTGACCGCTCACATAGGTGAAGGTCCTGTATCCTGGCTAGGAAACTGAGGGGGTGTATAGTCCCATCAGGGGAAATGCCTTGCTGGACTTGGTCCTTGCCACAGGTGACAACCTGGTGAGGTGTCTGTCGGTACTCGACCACCTGGGTGATAGTTATAATCACCTGCTGGAATTTACTATCCAGTGCAGGGTGGTGAAAGCAAGCAATAAGGCAAGCAAGCAGTAAGGCAAATTCAGCTAGATTTAGACAGGTTACAGGTGGGTGCATGAGAATAGGATGGAATTCAATGCAGACAAGTGCAGGGTACTGCATCTAGGGAGAAGGAACCAGCAACACACCTATAGGCTGGGGAACACCCTTCTTGTCAACATGGTGGCAGAAAGGGATCTTGGAGTCATTGTTCACTCCAGGATGAACATGAACCACCAATGCGAGGAAACGGTCAGTAAGGCTAACTGCACCTTGTCATGCATCTACAGATGCATCAAACAGGTCCAGGGAGGTGATCCTTCCTTTAAAATGCGATGTTGGTCAGGCCACAGTTGGAGTACTGCATCCAGTTCTGGGTGCTGCACTTCAAGAGGGCTGTGGCTAGCATTCAGAGGGTCCAGAAGAAGGCCACTCACATAGTCAAGGGGCAGAGGGTCGGGCCCTACAAAGAGAGGCTAAAGGGCCTGAACCTATTCATCCTCCACAAGAGACAGCTGAGAGGGAATCTGGTGGCCATGTACAAACTCACCAGGGGGGACCAGCAGAAATTGGATGAGGCTCTGTTCCCTCAGGCACCACTGGGGGTTACTAGGAATAATGGCCACAGATTGTTAGAGAGAAGGTTCAGGCTGGACATCAGGAGGCATTACTTTATGCTTAGGGCTGCCAGGCTCTGGAATGGACTCCCAAGGGAAGTGGTGCTCCCTCCTACCTTGAGGGTCTTGAAGAGGAGGCTGGATAGATATTTGGCTTGAGTGTTATGACCCCAGCACTCATAGTTTCATAGTTGGTAGGGTTGGAAGGGACCTAAGTAGATCATTAAGTCTAACCCCCTCCCATGGGCAGGAAAGAATGATGGGGTCAAACAACCCCAGCTAGGTGATTATCTAGCTTCCTTTTGAAGACCTCCAGAGTAGGAGTGAGTACCACTTCTGTTGGAAGTTGGTTCCAGATCCTAGCCACCTTGACTGTGAAGTAGTGCATCCTGATATCTAACCTGAATCTACTCCCAGTCAACTTATGGCCGTTATTCCTTGTTACTCCAGATAGTGCTCATAGATTCATAGATGTTAGGGTCGGAAGGGACCTCAATAGATCATCGAGTCCGACCCCCTGTATAAGAAGGAAAGAGT
>NW_005842679.1:40303-40736 GCF_000455745.1 Alligator sinensis | reverse complement strand
GCTTGTCCAACCTGTCCAGATCTGCTTGCAGCTGTTCCCTGCCCTCCGGCGTGTCCACATCTCCCCATAGCTTTGTGTCATCTGCAAACTTGGACAGAGTACATTTCAATCCCTCATCCAAGTCACTGATGAAGACATTAAAGAGTATCGGTCCAAGGACCGAACCCTGTGGGACCCCACTTCCCACACCCTTCAGGGGAACTGGATTCTCCCATAGCCCGCTGGTCCCCCTTGTCCAGTTTGTAGATAGCTACCAGATCTCCTCTCAGCCTTCTCTTGTGGAGGCTGAACAGGTTCAGGTCCTGTAGCCTCCACTCGTAGGGCCTGCTTTGCTGTCCCCGATCATGCAAGTGGCCCTCCTCTGGACCCTCTCAATGCTGGCCACATCCCTCCTGAAGTGCAGCACCCAGAACTGGACACAGTACTCCAACTG
>NW_005842679.1:22767-38098 GCF_000455745.1 Alligator sinensis | reverse complement strand
TTATTGTCCTTGATGCTCAAAGCTAGCTGGAGTTCAGTTGCAGCCTTGGCTTTCCTGGTCTGCTCCCTACAGGACCGGACCAGTGCAGAATAATCCTCCTTGGAGGTGACTCCCATCCTCCACTCCATCCTCCACCCAGGTTGAAAAAGATGTATCCACCACCACTCTCTGGGTGCAGCCCTCCAGCCAATTTGTGACCCATCTGACTGTGTAGGGATTGACTCCACAATCACCTAATTTCTTAATGAGAATGGGGTGAGAGACAGTTTTGAAGACCTTCCTAAAGTTCAGAAAGACTACATCTACTGCTACACCTGTGTCCAAGGATTTTGTGACCTGGCTGTAGAAGGCCACCAAGTTGTTCTGACAGGACGTGCCTCAGATGAGCCCATGTTGGTTGCCCCTAAGCATGATCTCCCCTGTTGGTCGCTCCCAGATGTGCTCCTGGATACTTCTCAAAGAGCTTCCCTAGGACCAAAGTAAAACTAATGGGCTGGTAGTTTCCTGGGTCCTCCTTCCTCCCTTTTTTGAAAATGGGGACCACATTAGCCCTTTTCCAGTCTTCCAGCACCTCACTAGAGCACCATGAGTGCTCGTAAAGCTGTGCTAGGGGTCTTGCAATGACATCTGCTAATTCCCTCAGCACTCTGGGGAGATCATCAGGACCTGCTGATTTGAACTTGTCTAGTCCCACCAGAAGTTCCCTGACTAGGTCCTCACTGACCCTGGGCCTGGCAACACCTCCCCTGGGTCTGTCAGGGATCCCACTGTGCTGGATGCCCTGGTCCATGCTCAAAAAACTGAAGGCAAAGAAATTGTTAAAGAGGTTATCTTTGTCATCTAGTGTAACCACCAGGTTTCCTAGTATGTCCTGCAGAGGCCCTACATTACCTGGTACCTTCTTTTTACCCCCTATGTATTTAAAAAAAGACTTCTTGTTATCCTTGATCTGGGTCACTAGTCCCAGTTCCATCTCCACCTTAGCCTTCCTAGCAACCCCCCCTACAGTCTTAAACAATGGAGGTATAGTCCTTCTTGCTGATGGTCCTTCCCTTCCATCGGGTGTATGCCTCCTGTTTAGCTTTGAGACATTCCTGGATGCTTTTGGTAAGCCATGGAGACTTTTGAGCACTCTTGCCCCCTTTCCTCTGCATTGGGATTGTCACTCTTTGGGCTTGGAGGATTGTCTCCTTAAGGAACGACCACTTTTCCTGGATTCCCAACTCCCCTCCCCTCCCCTCCAGGACCTCAGTGCCTCCCTGACTAGTTTCCTTACCTCATTGAAATCCAGCCTCCTGAAGTCTAGGGCTGTTGCCTTGCTGCAGACCTTTGGCACCCTGTACTAGATGGTGAATTCCAGTAGGCGATGATCACTATTGCCCAGGTGGTCAAGAACCTGCAGTCCCCTCACCAGGTCATCTCCTGTGGCCATGACCAGGTCCAACAAGGCATTTCCCCTGGTGGGACTGTGCACCTCCTGGCCTCCTGGGTTAGGTGGAGGTCCTGCAACTCGGTTAGGAGCCTACGTGAGTGTTCAGACCTGGCTGACTGCTCCTCCTGGAAGATGTCCAGGTAGTTTAGATCACCCATGATGACCACGTCCCTTGACTTAACTGCCTCCACAAGCTGACCTGAGAATTCCCGATCCAGCTCTTCCCCCTGGTTGGGTGGCCTGTAGTAAACCCCACACTGTTAAGTCCCTTTCCCCCCAACCCCCTTGTATTTGGACCCAGAGCACCCCCTCGGACCCAGTGCTGTTCATTGAGGATTTTTTGCTCTTTGATGTAGGGTTCCCCCCCCCCCCCCCCCCACCATTCTCTCTCTTCTGTACAGCCTATAGCCCTTGATATTTACTGCCGTCATGCATTGGGTCCCACCAAGTTTCAGTGAGCCCCACTATGTCTGGGTTTATGTTAGCTAGCAGGGGGGCAAGTTCCTCCTGCTTGTTCCCCATACTCTGAGCATTAGTGTAGAGGCATTTAAGGCCTCCTGGAGGTGTACGCACTGCCTCCCTAATCCCAGGACTGCCTGGGCCCCTTTCGCTTACCTGGGTATTTCTTGTGCTCATTACCTGTCTTGGCTGGGCTGTTCTTGTGGGTGGCTCTTGGTTCAGTGGCTCTGGGGGAGGGGGTCAGACCTGATCATCTGTTTAGGTTCCTTCCGACCATAAGCACTATGAAACTTTTAAAATCATTCTTATAATTTTTATTTATATGTTACTTTAATTCTTGTAAAGATTACACATAAAAAAAGAATTTCCTATATATTAAAAACAATCCCAAATAAATACATGGGCAAAAAGAACCCAAGGTTCCCCTCTCCCCATCCCCACCAAGAAGGACTGAAATCTTCATTACTTACATAGTGAAATAAAAGTCTGTCTATTTTGACTTCAGACCCTAACAAGTGTGTCAACATGCAGGGATTATGGTGATTTATATGTAAATTATTTTCCTTTTTGTCACAGACTGAGGCCACTGAACACTGCTATTAAAAAAAAAAAACTTATGAAATCAGATGTCAATATCAAACTACAATTGATTTGAATCAGTGATGCAAGTTATTGTATATAAAATAGAAATTCTGTTTTTTAAAAAAATGCACATGCCAGCTAATATAACTCAGAGTGAGAATGCATAATAGCGATTAAGTAATGTTGGAGTGATGTTGTAGCTGTGGTGGTTCAGGAATTATGAGAGGGGGAAGACATTGTGGGCGATATCTTTATGGGACCAAATGCGTGGTTAGGATGAAGTTAGACACACTTTTGAATGCAAGGCATTTTTCCTCAAGTCGCCTGATGAAGAATGCTTTGCACTTGAAAGCTTATCTAACTTTATCCCAATCATGCAGTTGGTCCTATGAAGATATCACCCACAAAAACCCTTGGCTCAGAGTTTTAAAATAGCTTTTATTAAGGTTTCCATAACAATTATATGCCTTTGCTCATATGAATATCTGGATCTGTGCAAAAATCTTTTACAATTTAATTTGAAACCAAAAAACAAACAGCAAACATGAAGATCTATTTATAAGCTCAAAAAATAATAATTCACAAATGTATAGTATGCATGTATACACGTAACATCTGCATAAAGAATATCTGCAAACTTTAGCAATTTCCTCAAATACATTTTTTAATGCAGAATATAACTTTTTGTATCACTTTTTCAACTTCTGCATTGGCAACTTCTCTGCTGACAAGTTCCAAAAGCTTAGTATTGTTTCTCTTCTCTTGTGAATAGAATGAAACATTTCTACTTCATATTAAAATGGAAGTGTGTGTTTTATTCATGCTCATACACAACTATTCTGGTATCCTTTTTACCCATTTCATTTTTATTGCATACTTTAACTTTACTGACTTATAGGTTTTTACTTTACTGAAAACAGGTTTTTCTTAGCCTATTTTACCACTCCTAAAATTACGTTTACATTGGGTGCACCTACACATGCACTTAAATATGAAGCAATAAACTCTAGAGCAGTTTGAGCCAGAATAAACTGCTCCCAGGCAGAGTGTCTGCATTTGAGACCGCAGAAATTTGAATGGGTATGGAGCAGGCCCCTGGCTGGCTGACCTGACCAAGCACAATTTATGTCCACATTCAACATCTACACACGAGTTTCAGCACAGTAAAATATTCTGCCATAAGATAGTACTGTCCCCAACAGTACTATCTTACAGTGGAGTTAATTAGTGTACTGTGTCCTAATACTGGCACATGAGTAGATGGTGATGCTTTACTCCACAGGTAATTAGACTACTCCCTCTGTAAAGTGCATGTGTAGATGCACCCACTGTAGTCCTTCAACATACATAGTTCTTTTGGGAATCAGTGTAAATCTGGACCACAAAAGAAATATAGAATCCATTCGGATATTGCTTTGTGTTAAATATAGTTATGTTGTTGCTGTAACCAAAGACCTTGTCCCAGGGGAGCTGGGGTTACAGGAGGACACCAGGCCAAAGCAAAAAGAAAGCCCCACTTACCTTATGCAGAGCCCGAAAAGCAGGAAGAAATGCGCACGGTGAAACCACAACCACGGCTCATCAGCCGCACTTATATTTGGCTGGGGCCGGGTGGCGTGGGCTGGAGATGCCACCTGGCAGAGATAAAGAGCTGCCCTGAGGGTGCAGGGGGGCGGCAGACAAGTGGGGGCTTGAGGAGGAAACCCACACCCCGAGGGGTGCAGCTGCTGCATTGAGCAGGGTGGGAAGTCAGGGGCAGAGCCAGCAGTGGTGCCGATGGTGGAGCCAGCAAAAACATCTGCAGCAGAGCCAGCAGCTGCACCGGCAGAAGGGCCGGTTACAGAACCAGCAGAAGCAGCGTCGGACAAGCCGACGAAGGGGTCAACTGGCAAGCCAGCAGGGAAGTCCCGGAGAGGAGGTAACAGGGGCGTGGCCAATGGGAACCCCATCGGGTATTGCCACGGGGAGCAGCAGAAGACCCCAGGCAGGGACTGAACAAGCGGCAGACAGGCCCCACTACAGTCCAAGGATAATCGACTGGGACTCCATACCAAAGTGGGGCGAACAACCATGGCTGGGAACCTAGGCACAGGGAAACCATGGGGCCCATAGGTTAAGGGCACCCTTCATGGCCTCCTAGCCCACTGGCATGGGGCTTTGGCTGTCACGGTGATGGGAATTGCACGCTAAGTCACAGAGAGGTTGGGATAGGGCGCTAGGGATATGGGTTAGTGGGACCCAGGTCCAAGGACCTCGAAGTCTGCACATTGAGTCACGACCTGAAGACACTGACGCATGGCTGGCGGGCCGTGGGGAGAAGTCGGGTGGAGCCAAGAACACCAAAGAGCCAGAAGACCTGCAACCCAAGGTGGTGAGTGGCCGGGGTGTAGGGGAGGTCGGAGCCCTGTGAGTGCCCACCAGGAGGCGTGATGACCCTGGAGGCTGCCTTGAAGGGAACCCCTCCACTGAGGTACCATTCAAAGTTGTGGCAGGTGAGTCAAGGGGATTCCCTGACGTCAGCCGGGGTAGTCTTTGGGGTCCACTTGTAAGCCAGGACAGGCTCGATCGATAGTCCAGGCTAAGGTCGCACGAGAGCGCCTAGTAGAGCAGAGGCGGGCACAACTTGGTGCATTGGTCAGTAACATGGAAAACCCTGACCTGGCGGCCTACGCCAATATACAACTCATGTCTATGGCCACTGCGGATATTCTTGGGCAGAACCTACAGGCTCTTTCCCAGATCCTTGGTTTGCAGCAGCAAATGCTAGATCCCTAGCAAGGCTGGTTCCGACACAGCCTGTATCTTTCAAGATGCCTAAGATGACCAGGGACGATGATCCTGAGGCATACATAGAGGCCTTTGAATGCCACGCCCTCATCACCGGTCTCAACCAGGGGTATTGGGCCAGCCAGTTGGGAGCACTGGTTGTAGGCAAGGCCCAAGCTGCCTACCAGGCCCTCCCGAGGGACGATGCTGGGGACTATGAGTGCGTGAAACAAGCCATTCTCTACAGGTTGGAAATCAACCCGGATCATTATCACCGTCTGTTCCGCGCCAAGAAAGGGCCCAATGAGAAACGTCCACGGGTGTTGCTACAGCTGCTGCGAGACCTCCTGGATAAATGGGTAAGCCCAGCGGGGCCCGATAGAGAAGCCCTGGCAGACCAAATCATCCTCAAACAATTCCAAAAATGATTTGGAGGAAAGGACGCAACGCTGGATCCAACAGCACTCCCTGCAGACCTGTGAAGAAGCCCTAAAACTGGCAGAGGCTTTTACTGCTGCAGAAGTGAGCTATGCCAGGGAGAGGAGGAACCCAGGACCTGTGGTGGTGCCCCCAAAGGAACCCGAGCGACGGCATCCTCCCACCCGTGGGGCTACCAGGGACACTGTATGTTTTTGGTGTGGACAGAACGGGCACTTCTCATGGGAATGCCCCAGCCAGTCCACCAAATGCTGGATCCCTGCCGACAGGTCAAGGGCCCCAACAGACCGGCGGAGGGGTCCTGAAGCTGGTGAACCAATGGATTGTTGTTATGTGGTTGGCAAAGAAAACACGACATGGAGCCACCCAGTCGTCAAGGCCTGGGTGGATGGGCGCCCCATGCAAGCGACCCTGGACTCGGGATGTGCCCAGTCCATGGTAAGGTCTGAAGTGGTACATCCGCAAGGTGGATGAAAGGCCCCCCCTGTGAAGGTGGCTTGCCTCCATGGAGAAACTGAGAGAATAGGGTGGCAATGGATCATCTACATGTGATGGAGCACCAGGGAGAACTCCTGGTGGGAGTAGGACCCCAGTTGGAGTGCAAAATGCTACTGGGTCAAGACTGGATGCCGATATATGACGTTCTAGACCGAGTGAGGGATGTGGAACGGCCACGCAAAAAGATGTGGGACCACAAAGGATGGCTAGGGGAAAATGGAGGAAGACAGGGAGTCGACCGATGAGGCCGAAGGTTTGAACCTTAACAATTTCACCAGCAGCGTGCAATTTCGGGAAGTGCAAGAAGAAGACCAGGAGCTCGGGGCACTGAGAGCAGGCCCAGGACTCCGGAGATGTCTCTGCATTGCCACCTGAGGGGCTGCCCCACTTTGAGGTAAGGAATCACCTCCTTTACTGCATACAAGGGTGCAGGCAGGAGGGCTCCGCGGATGTGCAACTGGTAGTGCTGACCCGATTTAATCAGATTATCTGGCGATTGGCACACACAAGCCCTGTGGGAAGGCATTTAGGATGGGACAAGACCCTTGCAAAGGTGAGCCGGTGGTTCTTTTGGCCTGGGATGGGGGAAGGAGGTAGCCCAGAGATGCGCAGCTTGCCCTGAATGTCAAAAGACCAGGACCGCCCCGCCAGGGCCCCTCTCCAACCCATGCCTATTATAGACACCCCTTCTTGCAGATAGCCCTAGACATCGTAGGACCGCTTCCCCATAGCAGCTCCGACCACCAATACATTTTGGTCATGGTGGACTATGCAACTCGGTATCCGGAAGCCATTCCTTTACAGGCTGTGACTGTCCCCATGTGGCAGAGGAATTGATGAAATGGATAGCAAGGATGGGGGTCCCACAAGAAATTTTAAGCGACCAGGGAAGGAATTTTATGTGTGGAGTCTTGAGGGTGGTGTACCAGACGCTGCAGATAAAACAACTCCGCACCTCAGTCTACCACCCTCAGACCAATGGGCTGGTGGAACGCCTAAATGGAACAATAAAGTGAATATTGAGACACTGCATTCAAGGGGACCCCCAGAAATGAGATCTCCTTCTGCCCTTGGTATTGTTTACCCTCAGAGACACCCCTCGAGACTCTACAAAATTTTCTCCATTTGAGCTAGTTTTGGGACATCGCCCCAGGGGCCTGTTACAAGTCCTAAGGGAGGAATGGGAATGAGACGGCGGGCCTGTTCAAGAGCCAGTGACATATTGACAGGAATTCCAGCAGAGGATAAGGATGGCCCAGGACCTAGCCCGTGAGAATCTGAGGGAAGCGCAGGCCCACCAGAAAGAGAAGAACGACAGCCGTGCCAAGGAGCGGGTGTTTGAACTGGGACAGAGGGTATTGATACTTCTCCCTACGTCTACGAGTAAGTTCTTGACTCAGTGGCAAGGGCCATTCTAGATACTCCGGCAGGTCGGGCCAGTGGACTATGAAGTCCATAGGCCCGGCCATCTCCGAGAGAAACAAATTTTCCACGTTAATGTGCTTTGAGAATGTCAAGAACCTGAAGGGTGGGTCACCTTTTCAGAGGCCAATAAGGAGGATCTGGGGCCCCAGGGGTTAAGGAGAGGGATTGCACCCTCTGAGGAGGAAGGAACCTTAGTCAGATTCGGGGAAGAGTTGTCCGTGTCACAGAGGAAGGAAATGCTAGGGCGGATAGGAGAGTTCCGAGAGGTATTCCGCAAAGAGCCTGGCTGGGTTTGGAACACAATCCATGCTATAAAGACCCCACCAGGGACGATAGTAAGAGAAAAGTGGAGGCCTATTCCCCACCACCTCCTAAAAGCTGTGCGCGAAGAGGTTGACTTGATGTTGAAGCAAGGAGTAATTCAGCCTTCAAGAAGCCCCTGGAGGAGTCCTCTGGTTCCAGTACATAAACTAGATGGATCGCTGAGACTTTGTATCGACTACAGACGGTTGAATGCCTTGGCGGTCTTCGATGCATTCCCCATGCCCCAAGTGGCAGAATTGATGGAGAGAATAGGAGATGCGCAGTACATATCTACCCTGGACCTCGCGAAAGGGTATTGGCAAATTTCAGTGGCCCAGGAAGACCAACCAAAGACGGCATTCGGTACCCCATGGGGGCTCTATGAATTTGTCAGAATGCCCTTTGGGCTGCATGGAGCTGCTGCAACTTTTCAACGCTTGATGGGTCAGATCTTAGTGCCCCACGCTGAATACGCAGCTGCATACATAGACGACATCGTCATACACTCCCAGACCTGGGCACAACATAAAAGAGCCCTTAGGGCCATACTTTCAGAGCTGAAGCACGCAGGCCTCATGGCAAACCCTCAAAAATGTACCCTGGCCCAAAAGGAGACAAAATATTTAGGGTTTTTGGTTGGTAGGGGCACAATTAGACCCCTGGCAGACAAGGTAGAGATCATATGAAACTTTACGGCCCCCCAAAATTGTTGTCAGCTCTGGTCATTCTTAGGTCTGACCAATTATTATTGGAGATTTGTGCCCCACTTCTCAGAATTGGCAACACCTCTGACAGAGGCATTTAAAGGGTGGAGAACCAGAATAGTAAGATGGACAGAAGAGATGACACAAAGTTTTGAGAGGTTGAAACGGGCACTATGTAAGGATGTTATAATACACACCCCTGACTTCAAGAAACCCTTTATTTTACAGACCGATGCCTCAGAGACGGCAATGGGTGCTGTCGTCACCCAGGAGGAAGGAGATATCGAGAGGCCCATAGCATACGCCAGCTGCAAGCTGTTACCAGTGGAAAAGAGGTATGCAATCATAGAATGAGAATGCTTGGCAATTCGTTGGGCAGTGGACCACTTTATATACTATTTGATAGCCCAGGAGTTTAAACTGGTGATGGACCATGTCCCCCTAAGTTGGCTAAGTGCAGCCAAGACTGACAATGCCCCGATTACCTGATGGCCATTGGTTCTTCAGCCATATAAAATTCCAGATAATACACTGACCAGGAAAGAATAATATGGTGGCGGATTTTCTATCTAGGTGCGAAGGCAAAGATCAGGCCGAACATGTGGCAAGTCAAACTAAGGGGCTCATCAGCCCACCAGGTACAACTCGGGGAAAAGATATCAGGGTGCCCCAAGGCATCTTGAGGGGGGAGTTGTGTCCCAGGGGAGCTGGGGTTACAGGAGGACCCCAGGCCAAAGCAAAAAAAGAGAGCCCCACTTACCTTCTGCAGAGCCCAAAAAACAGGAAGAAACACGCGCAGCGAAACCACAACTACGGCTCATCAGCTGCGCTTATATTCAGCTGGGGCCGGGTGGCGTGGGCTGGAGATGCCACCCGGTGGAGATAAAAAGCTGCCCCAAGGGTGCAGGGGGGCGGTAGACAAGCGGATGCTCGAGGAGGAAGCCCACACCCCAAGGGGCGCAGCTGCTGCATCGGGCAGCGTGGGAAGCCAGGGGCAGAGCCTGGAGAGGCTCCGACAGCGGAGCCAGCAGCAGAGCTGATGGCAGAGTCGGCAGCAACACTGACAGCAGAGCTTGCAGCAAAGCCGGCAGCAGAGCCGGCAGCGACGCTGGTGGAGGAGTCGGCAGCGGAGCCTGGAGAGGAGCCGGCAGCTGCACCGGCAGAGGGGCCGGTTACTGAACAGGCAGAAGCAGCATTGGGCAAGCTGCCAAAGGGGTCAACTAGCAAGCCAGCAGGGAAGTCCCAGAGAGGAGGTAACAGGCGTGGCTGATGAGAACCCCATCGGGTATCACTGTGGGGTGCGGCAGAAGACCTCAAGCAGGGACTGAACAAATGGCAGACGGGCCCCACTACAGTCCAAGGATAATCAACCAGGACTCCATACCAGAGTGGGGCGTACAACCAGGGCTGGGCACCTAGGCACAGGGGATCCACAGGGCCCATAGGTTAAGGGCACCCTTCGTGGCCTCCTAGCCCACTGGCCGCATTGCTTCAGCTGTCACGGTAGTAGGAATTGCACACTAAGTCACAGAGTGGTTGGGATAGGGCGCTAGGGATACGGGTTAGTGGGACCCAGGTCCAAGGACCTCGAAGTCTGTACATTGAATCACAACCTGAAGACACTGATGCATGGCTGGCAGGCCATGGGGAGAAGTCGAGTGGAGCCAAGAATGCCAAAGGGCCAGAAGACCTGCAACCCAAGGGGCCAGGGTGTAGGGGAGGTCGGAGCCCCATGAGTGCCTGCCGGGAGGCGTGACGACCCTAGAGGCTGCCTCAAAGGGGAACCCCTCCACTGAGGTACCACTCAAAGTCCTGGTAGGCGAGTCAAGGGGATCCCCTGACGTCAGCCAGGGTAGTCTTTGGGGTCCACTCGCAAGCCCAGGACAGGCTCGATCGATAGCCCGGGCTAAAGCCTCACGAGAGTGCCTAGAAGAGCGGAGGCGGGCACAGACCTATACTCTATTGTTGACTGTGATATACATTTCTGCAAAAATTAAAAAAAAAAGGCATGGGTTGGACAGGTCTAAAGATATTTTCTAATGAAATGTGACCCCTTTGTCCCAGGTAAGACATAAAACTGCACGCTGCCAGGGAAGGGTGATCTGGTGGGGCTCCTAGTGGCATGGGAGCCCCCAGGAAATGACAGGCTAGTTACCTACCTGGGGAATGGTGGGTCAGGGCACTGTATAACCCCAGCCCCACCTCCCTGGTGGTGTTTTAATGAGCAGAGGGTGCCCAGGGCTTGTTAAGGAGCCCTGAGGAAGAGCTCAGGCTGGAGAAGGGACCTGGAGCCAAACCCAAGCGGCAAGGGAAAGCCTGGGGGTGTGAGAGAGACCCTGAGTGAGAGGGGCAATGAGAAGAGCAGCCCATGGATTTAGGCAACTCAGAAGGTCCAGTAGAGGCATAGTGGCCTGGCGAGGGACCAGGAGTGAAATAGTTGTAGAATCACTCAGTCAACGCTCAGGTGAGGGTAGCAGGAGACACCAAATAGACTGACTAAGGCAAGGAGAGCTAAGCCCGAAACCAGGCGAGGCCAGGCAGGATGAGTGTGCCCCTGAGAAAGAGCTCAGTATGAAAGAGGCTGGGTGAGAGCCAGCAGAGTGAGTGGGACCCTGATTAGAGAGGGGTGGTATGTGGGTGGCCCTCCAGGGCTGTAAAAAAGAGCTACAACTGTATGCGCAGTTTGCTCTGGCCATAGGCCAGAGAAGTAACACCAGAGTAACATTTGCGAGTCATGGGACCCATGGAGGGGAGGTTGGAGCAGGTATTAGGCCCTTGTCAGCAGGGGTAGTAATGGGTAGCGTCCCACCTTAGTAACAACTCTCATTTTTTCCAAAGGCATGGCAGGAGAGCAAAGCAGGCGCTTACCCCAGGAGCAGCGCGGCCATTGGAGACCTGATGAGGTATCTGTTCAAACATTGTGAATTTCTTGAATATGTTTTTGGTATTTAAAAAATAAATAAATAAAAAGTTTTCCAACTAAAAAATATGACCCCCAAGGGTCTTGTGGAAATTATGAGTTGGTGCAGGAACAAAACAAAAATCCATTTATATATCCTACTATTTGTGGTTGTGAGTGGAAATTCAGCTCACAACTGGAAGTAAAGTACAAGCAGAAACAAAATCAAGTGTTGCTTTAGTTAGAATTCCTTGTCACAAAAATAATTAATTCAACAATTCAGGCTTCAGAGTTCATTTAAAATCACCATGCTATCCTTTAATAATATAGGGAAAAGAAAAATCACACAAGTTCAGGAAAAAAAAAATTTCTTCCTGAGATGTCCATTGGCATTAAAGAACAAAGTGGTCACAGATCATACATGTTTTTGCTTTCTTGAGCATTTCACAGACATCAGGGCTGGAAGGGACCTCGGAAGATCATCGAGTCCAGCCCCCCTGCCCCAGGGGCAGGAAGTCAGCTGGGGTCACAGGATCCCAGCAAGATAAACATCCAATTTTTTCTTGAGTCTTAAGTCATGTTTATTAAATCATCACTGTTGAGATCAGTGGTAAAAGTTTAACATTCTTACTTCACCATAATTACCAGTGAAGGGTTTTGAAACCCTATTTTAATATCTTGCAATGATTGACCTGAGCATTCATTAAACATCTTAACAACATAATGCAGGCTCCAAAACTTTAATTATGACAACATGGTCCTTGAAGGCTCTCAACATATTCATAGTTGACAGTCAGACATAATTCAACATTACTTAGAAAGTTGGCTGAATGTGGATGAAATGTTAAGGGAACAAAAGGTCAAAGTCTCTTCACTTTGATGACTGCTTTCATGAACGACTCTTGGAGCAAAAAATATGACTGAATATGTTTGTGCCATTCAACATATAATGCATTGAACCCTGATAGAATATATATGTATATTTTCTCCCCTCAAATAGCAAAGACGCTTTCTGTTTCTGCAGTTTGAGAGTAAAGCTAGTACAAGGACAATAGTGCTTTCATTGCTCCTCCCCATTATTGCCTGGCAGTGCTCTGGTTCATTTATCAGGAATGTATTATGGGAGAATATTTAAAAATATCCAAGTAGTAGATATTCCTTTTCTTGTTGTGTTTAGAATAACTGGCTTATTGTAATACTGGATATTGCAGTCTTGGCTTCTGAACTTATGGGAAAATGAGCCATCATAAGCCCTTAAAATCATTTGTCTACTTTTCATATCCTTTTCTTTTCCAAATGTTTAGTAAATGTTTAAGTAGTTTTCAAAATATCATCAGCCCATATTTTTTTCAAACACATATTAGGCATAGAAGTGAAAAACATACATTTTTATCAGCATTGGCTTGCCTTCATGCCCTCCCATGTTCTGTTTTACAATGTTTCAGCACCACACATTTTTCTGGAACAGCAGCACCATACATTTGTAAAAATAAAAGATTTTACAGATAAGTAACCATAAATTATGAAGTCTTATCAAAACAGTATTCACAGATGACCTGCAGTGAATTGCTGGCTAAATGCTCACCAGTTTTTCTCCCCTCATTGTCATTGAGTGAAGGTATCAAATTACTTGCACTCAAAATAAAGACAAATGATTTTAAAAAGTGGTTTTCAATATGTGGTCTGTGGACCCCTGGGGGTCTGCAGACTATGTCTAAGGGGATAAGAAATTAAACTGCACCCTGCTGGAGAACAGTGGTGTAGTGGGGCTCCTAGTGGTATGGGAGCCCCCAGGAAATGACAGGCCAGTTACCTCCCTGGTGAAAGGCAGGTCAGGGTGCCTTATAACTCCAGCTCCACATCCCTGGTGTTGTTCCAACAAGCAGGGGGAGCCCAGAGCTTGCTAAGGAGCCCTGAGGCAGAGCTCAGGCCAGAGGAGGGATCTGGGGCCATGCCCAGGCAGCAAGAGAAAGGGCCTCTCTTGCACCCCCAGGCTGAGTGAGAGGGGTGACGAGTAAGAGAGACCCTGTGTGAGAGGGTGTGAAAGATGACTATGATTGATCAAAAGTATCTCAATACCCTCACATACAATTAAAAGGGGTCTGAACTTCCATGCAAACTTTTTTAGGGGTCCAAAAATGAAAAAGGTTGAAAACCACAGATTTCAAAGTTTAAGTGTTGCACCTCTCTGATCTTGCTGGATTTGTGTGCTAGAGCAGTTTTCCTATACTATGATGCCTATGTGGAGTCCTATTTAAGAGGTTAGGGGCAGACACTCTAAAAGCTGGAGCCTGACTTGATTCAATCTTTGCAGGTTAGTCTAACCTGCCTAGATTGGAACAATTTGGACGTAAACAGACATTCACTAAATGCAGGCATGTGTCTGCAGTGACTCAGGCCAGAAGCCAGAGGGCAGTAGAGCAGCCCTTGGCTATGTGGAAGCTGTGCTAGGTGGGGGCATAGCCAGTTCCTCAGCAGTAGTCTAGTGTGAACTGGCCAGGGAAGGGGTTTAATTCACCCCTCCTTGTTCCACCAGCACAGACCTGAGCTGCAGTCTGCCTGACACTCCCCCTTGGCTGCTGCAGTGGTGGGGCACTGCCCCCTGAGGCAGAGGGGGCAACGAGAGGGGTTATTCCCCCTTCTACCCCTGATGAACTGCAGCTGGGGTCTGCCCACCCTGGCTGCCACTGATCTCTCCCTGAATGGGGCAAGCAGCAGGATAAGCTCCCTCCTGCCCCAGAGGCAGGAGCCAAACCCCAATGGTCCCTGGGGGGCAGAGAGGGGATGGAGAGAGGAGTTAACCCCCTCCCTTCCTACAGGCAAGCCACAGAACTGAGGGCCAAACTCCAGCAATTTCACAGGCCAAACCCTGGGGGAGATAGGAGACAGAAGGAAGAATTATCTCCCTCCCTGCCTACCTGTGGGCAAGCCACAGAGGTGTAGCCAAGACTGACAAACCCCAGCTGCACTCTGCAGGAGGAGAGGGGATGAAGGGAGGAATTAAATCCCTCCCTGACCCCTTTGCCCTAACGGGGCATGCCAACAGAACATCTGGCCATGCCCAAAGCAGAGGCAGTGGGGTGGGGAATCCAAAAGGTGCAACACTGTTCTGTGTAGCAGGTGTGGGGTGCTACCCCTACAGCTTTGCTGCTGTCTGCCTGCCCAGCGCATGTGGTGCCAGCAGTAAGTCCATGGCAGGCTTCCTCTGATGTCACAGTCACAGTGCCAATAGCAGGGAAGCTGCAGGAGTAGCGTGTGGCACCAGGTATATGAGACTGTGCTGTGACCCCACCACCAGATAGGGGAACAGTGAACAGGGCACACCCAGCTTAGTGCCCAGTGACTGCAGGTTCAGGGCTTGGGCTGGGGGGTGGTGAGCCCATGCTGTGCATGGCTGTTGTGGCCAGGGCCAGTATAAAGCCCTGGGTAGAAGAGATGGAAGTCCTGTCCAGCAAGTAGAAGGGGTAACCCAGCAGAAACTGCTCCCCAGCTGAATTCTCAGCTGGCTCTGTCCCTGGCTAGTGCCATGCAGGTGGGACAAGGGAAGGTGCAGAAATTAGGCCCCGCTCTGCCCCTGTTTGCTGGAGGTGGCTGGCCACACTACTTCCACTGCTCCAGGCAAGGGAGTGGGGGCATGAAATGCCTGACAGGGGCTGCTACACCTCTGGCCAGGCAGACACTGACTGGGATTCCCTAGGGGCAGATGGGAGAGAGGGGGGAAAACTCCACTCCCTGCCTCCTTTGCCTTAAGGGGCCATAGATTCATAGATGTTAGGTTCGGAAGGGACCTCAATAGATCATTGAGTCCAACCCCCTGCATAGGCA
>NW_005842679.1:22091-22391 GCF_000455745.1 Alligator sinensis | reverse complement strand
TAACCTCCTCTTGAAGACCCCCAGGGTAGGGGAGAGCACCACCTCCCTTGGGAGCCCATTCCAGACCTTGGCCACTCGAACTGTGAAGAAGTTCTTCCTAATGTCCAGTCGAAATCTGCTCTCTGCAAGCTTGTGGCCATTATTTCTTGTAACACCAGGGGGCGCCTTGGTGAATAAAACCTCACCAATTCCCTTCTGTGCCCCCGTGATGAACTTATAAGTAGCCACAAGGTCGCCTCTCAACCTTCTCTTGCGGAGGCTGAAAAGGTCCAGGTTCTCTAGTCTCTCCTCGTAGGGCTT
>NW_005842679.1:9769-21709 GCF_000455745.1 Alligator sinensis | reverse complement strand
GAACCCGTGCTGGTTTCCCCTCAGCATAATTTGTCCTGCCAGGCTCTCGCAAATGTGAGCCTTGATAATTTTTTCAAAGACTTTGCCAAGGATGGAGGTGAGACTGACTGGCCTATAGTTGCCCAGGTCCTCCTTCCTCCCCTTCTTGAAAATGGGGACCACATTGGCCCTTTTCCAGTCCTCCGGGACTTGGCCCGTGCGCCATGAGCATTCAAATATTCCCGCCAGTGGCTCTGCAATGATGTTGGCCAGTGCCTTCAGCACCCTCGGATGGAGCTCATCTGGGCCTGCCGACTTAAAGGCATCCAGTTCTTCCAAGTGACTCTGCACCCTCTCAGGGTTTATGCATGGTAGTCTGGCACCTTGCTGCTGCCTCTCTACAACCCCAGTGAGAGAGACTTGTCGTGCCCCTCTTTTAGGGGCACTGAGGCAAGAACTCATTGAGGAGTTCAGCCTTGTCCCCCCCTGTCCGTCACCAATTGTTTCTGTCCATTTAGCAGGGGTCCTATTCTTCCCTGGGTCTTCCTTTTACTCCCTATATCTCTAAAAAACCATTTCTTGTTGTGCCAGACACTGGCCATGGTAGGCCAGTGTCTGGCACACCCTCACTCCTGCTAGACAGCAGAGGAGTGGGGCCAGCCTTGCCCTCTGAAATAGACAGCACAGGGCTACAAAGCATCTGGGATGCTGGAGGACTCTCCCAGGTTAAACAAGGACGGGGTCTGGGACAGATGTTGCATAAACCAGGTTGACCCAAATCAGTTAAGTCTCATACTACGTTCAACCAGATTTATCTTAAATCAGTTTTGGCTATTTTGAAAGTCGCTTATGTGCACTGAATGTATGTTCTTTTACAGGTTTAAACCAGTTTCTGATCCCTTGAACTGGTTTGTGTGTAATGTCTGTCCCTAGCCAGAGTGTCTGGTTATAATAATGTACTAGAATAGCAGTTTCTCAGCTTTTCTATGTCAATCAGGTAAACAACACTGTAACTTCTGGGTCCATAATAAAGTCCATGACTCAGAAGTTATTCCAAACTGCTACAGTTAATTAAGTAGCAAGAGAAAGAAAGTGGAGATCCTGGGATTCACTCACTAATGGGTACTGAGACGCAGTCTAACTAAAGTGGATTTAACAACCCATGGGGTCAGTTCCTGCAAATGTAGGGGAAAATCCATGCCTGTGAAGGGACTGCCATTTTCTGAGGATAATTTTTTTCCTCCACTCCTAGAAAAACAAACAAACAAAAAAACCACACAACACACCTGTGAAATTTCTATTCTATTCTATTCTATTCTATTCCCAGTGAGAACAGAGCAAGGGGAAAAGGTCTTATTTTCTGTAGATTTACCATATAATTATATCACTTCCTATTTTTTCATTCACACACCCTCAAGACAGAGTTTTACTAATTGTATATAACATTGTAGTGCTGAAACATGAAGTCAATACATGATACCCTCAAAATACAAAAGGAAAAAAAAAACCTAATTATCTCTTAGGATGAAATCCCAAACACAATCCACTTATTTTTAGAGAGAATAGAGAAATTATCTCTGGGTAGTAATAGAGCTAGTACTATACATAACCCAGCCAGATTTAATTCATCTATGTATCAAAACAATTCAAATTTAAATGTGCATGCACATACAGATTTTGAATTTAAGAGTTATGCCACAACTAGCATCCTTCAAAAGCTTAATCATACTCAGTATTTATATAGGGTAACTCTCCATATCTTCAAAGCACTGTGTAAACAGCAATTATCTAACACACACTTTTGATTGTATCATATAATAACATACCAGGCAGCTTCCCTAGAAAGTCATTAGCTATAACATTGCTCCAACCTTTGAACACAGTGTGTACTATGTAAATAATCATAAATAGTATTATACTTTGTTACATTTATAATTAATACTGCATGGACTCTTGGATATAGGAGCAGATAATTTCCACCTTCTCCTTATACATCTAGCAGCAGACTGGCAGGGAGCACAGAGACTATATCTTATTAACCATCTGGGGACAGGGGCATTCAGGGAAGCCAATTCCCATATCTCCCCTCCTCAGGGTAAAGTCTTGTCAAATGTCCTGGGCCGTTATGCTTCAGTCACTTTCCAACCTCCCTCTCCATGCTCCCATGTGAAGGCAGAAAGTCATTAAATTCAATTAAAAAAAAATAACATGTCCATGAAAGCATGGTGTTTAGTGTGTGTGATTGATGAAAAAATGTCATGATTTGATCTCTTTCTTGCACACTTATGGGTGTGTGTGTGTGTGGGTGTGGGTGTTTTGCTTACCATGTCTTGGTATTAAGGTGTATGCTCCTTTGTGTACCATATAGGTTGATACTGAATGGTTATCTGTATAAAAAAATATTGTAAAACAATGATTGCCTCCCCAGTATGCTTTTCAAATTAAAGGAAAAAGCCTGAATCTGAAGAGTATATTCAATTTCAACCACATTCTTTCACTAATAAAATTGATATAGCAGCAAACATTAAAATTAACAGTAAGGAAAATGGATAGTCCAGTGCTTAAAAAACAAAAGCTAGGTACAGGCATTACACATAATTCTTACTAAGTGATTAGAATTCAGACCAAACCTATAATCATACAAAAGTTCGGGACACAGTCTAGACTATAAATGATGGAATCTGGTCTAAGATAATCCGGCATTGACTACTTAGACTTACATAAACTAGGGTAGTCCAGAGCATCCCCTTTCTGTACCAGATCCTCTAGTGAATCAAGTTAGTTCATTGTCTTCCAGCATCCAAGGGTCCTTTGTGGCCTCCCCACTATTCCCCCGCTCACAGGGAGGTTCACAAGCTGTCCCCTGCACTTGGCTCCCAGCAGGCCCTGCCTCCAGGGCTCCCACAGAGCTAAATCAGCATAGCCCTGCCCCTACTCAGGTCTGGAGGGACCAGGGCTGTGCACTTGTGGCTTCCATTCTCCCCCCCTCCAGCTGTGGCAGACAGCTGACATGGCCCCTCTCTCCCCAGCCCAGCCCAGGCCCCTGCTAGGAATCAGTGTCAGGCAGCTATCAGCTGAGGCTTCTGCCCTATGGGACCCTCCCAGCTGTGCTGGTTTGAGACTGGGGGAGGGGGCAGAGCCAGGTCCATGCAGTGGGGTCCTAGTGGGGTTTGCACATGGGGGCTTGGAGGGATCAGGGAGCTAGTGGGGTTTTCAGGGGGGTTGGCAGAGTCCAGGAGGGTTTGGTTGGATTGGGGGCTACCACGATCTGCAGAGATATTGGGGGGAGTTGCAGGATCAGAGGCTCTCCATCCCATCAAACCCACCCAGGCCCTCCCAAGCCCCCCCAAGTGCCCCTCTGCCAAGGCCACTGAACTGCCACAATCTTATAAACTGCTTCCAGGGATAGTTTTATCCACATTCACTGGTCCTGGGATCCTGATTGAAGTAAGGTC
Source organism: Alligator sinensis (assembly GCF_000455745.1). Lineage (NCBI taxonomy): Eukaryota > Metazoa > Chordata > Crocodylia > Alligatoridae > Alligator > Alligator sinensis. The sequence goes on along the minus strand of NW_005842679.1, from coordinate 18,275 downwards.
AGGATCAGGGAAGGGCATTGGCAGGGGATCTTCCCCTCAAGAATCAGAGGCTATTTTTAATCCCTCAACCCCTCCCACCTCCAGACAAGCAGCCTTCCCAGAAACCCCTGCCCCAAACCTGATTTACTTTCATCAGCTCCCAGCACTAGAGAACTGGTAAAACCAGCATTGTAAGCAACTTGGGGGAGGGGGTATGGGGTGTGACTGGCCAGTCTGTTGTGGGGATTATTCCTCTGGGGATGGGGAAAGGAGCTGGGGACTAAAAATAGCTTGGTGTTGGGGAGATGGGTTGTTAGAAAAAACACAGTCCTGGGGCTGAGACCAGTGGTTGGGCTTTCCCAGCCCTGTGAACAATACAAAAGTTCAGTTAGATCAGTCTCACTACACCTGATCTATGTTAGACTCCCTCCAGGATAGAATCGTTGAATCATAGAAAATTAGAGTTGGAAGGGATCTCAGGAGGTCATCTACTCTAATCCCCTGCTCAAAGCAGGACCTTCTACCTCCCAGTTAGCTCATCTCAGCCAAAGCTCTCTCTAGCTGGGTCTTAAAAACCTCTATGGATAGAGATACCACAACATCTCTGGGTAACCTGTTCCAGTGTTTTACTACCCTCCTCATAAAAAATTCTTCCTAATATCTAACTTAAAATTTTCCCTTGCTGCAACTTGAGACCATTGCTCTTTGTTCTGTCATCTGCCACCACTGAGAACAGTCTAGCTCCATTCTCTTTTGAATCCCCCTTTAGGTAGTTGAAGGCTACAATTAAAACCTCTCTCAGTTCTCTCTTCTTTAGATTAGATAAGATCAGCTCCCTCAGCCTCTCCTCATAAATCATGTGCCTCAGTCCCCTTGCCATTTTTGTTGTCCTCCTCTGGACTCTATCCAACTTCTCCATATCCTTTCTGTAGTAGGGGGCACAAAACTGAACACAGTATTTCAGCTGTGGCCTCACCAGGGCTGAATAGAGGGGAATAATCACTTCCACTTGACCTGCTGGCAATACACTTACAAATGCAGCCCAGCATGCCATTAGCCTTCTTGGCAACAAGGGCACACTGCTGGCTCATATTCAGTTAATATTCATAAAGGCATTGAGCACTTCAGCCTTTTCTACACCCTGTCACAAGGTTGCCTCCCCCATTCAGTATGCGACCCACACTTTCCATGATCCTCCTCTCGCTACTGACATACTTGTAGAAACCCTTCTTGTTACTCTTCACATCCCTTGTTAGTTGTTACTCTAGCTGTGCTTTGGCCTTCCTGACTTCAACCCTGCATGCCCGAGCAATCTTTTTATACTCCTCCGTAGTTACTTGTCCAAGTTTCCACTTGGTACAGTTAACTTGGATCCAGTCAGCCATTTTTAGACTGATTTAACTGTCCTGAACTTCTGTATCATTCACTCTTAGATAGACCTTACTAGGGGTTTAAGTGTAAGGTCCACACCTGGGCAAACTAAGTTAGACTGGTTGGTCATCTTTAACATGATTTAACCCCTCCAAATTACTGTACCTAGCTTAAGAAGGTAGACTGTGACAGTAAGATATGCATTAATATCTCTTCTGTATACATTCTGTAGCAGAGGTTTCAAGTGTTAATAAAATAATGGTGTTACTGCAGTCTAAAAGTGTTTTCATAGGTGAAAGAATACCCACAGTGAGAAAGATTGCAAGGAGACTCTTAAAAGACAGCACTCCTAAATAATAGAGAATGTTACTACTGCTCATCATCAAAAACATTTCTGCTCATGTTTTAGTGTCACAGAAACATTCTTCATCTTATTTTTTTTATCAAAAGGTACCTTTTATGTAAATTAACTCTTTATACTCTAATGCCGCTGTAGCCATATTTGTTTCTAAGCTCTTTCACTGCTTCCAAAGCTAAGATACCTGGCTACCTCCATGCATAGGAGTTTTAAGCCCTGTTACTAACTTAGAGGAAAAATAGTTGATGCTCAGGGAAATGGCTGTCTTAAAGAGTATCTGTAGGGTATATTTAAAGCTGCCTGATTTGGGTGCACTAAAACCTGAAAAGGAACAAGCAAGCACCCTTTCCTGTGAGTATATTTACAAAAGAGACAATAAGTTGTTACTACTCCAAGGGTATAATTTCAAAAGTGACAACCACCCATTTTTACAAGTTATTTTATTTTTGAGTTCCTGCCTCTTTTGAAAACTAGATCTGCTAGAGAGAGGCCAGCCTGCCCCAACATTTGCATTTGGTCTACAGAGAGCATGTTTCAGGTAAGGAAGTGGGTTGTGAGGAGAAGGAGGAGAGGAAACATGAGCAGAAAGTTTTCCTTTTTGTCACAGACGCACAGGATTTTTAGGGAAATGAAGTACTCTTCCAAAAGAGAAACATCCAGTATTACTACTAAACATGTTTCATTACCATAAGCAGGCTATAGTTTAGGATAGGAATTGGGACTAATCATAATTTTCTGATTTTTGCCTATTATAAAAGATTGCTTTTAAAATATGAATATTGTTAAAAATCATACCACTTATTTCAAACTATTGGGAGTTATGGAGTTTAGAAAGCCCTTGTAAAATAAAAAAAGGGAATAATGCCAATGATGGATAGTATATAAAATTGGGAAATACTGACAATAGTATATTCCTTTTTATTATCCTAGTGATCCCATAGATAAGGAAATACATTTAGGAAAGCTACACTAGAGAAACAGCAGTGATTCTATAGCCTTCATTGAGAAGATGCCTCTTATATAACTTTTCTATCTCTTAAGACTAGTCATAAGAGATTGACACTTTTAGAACTGGCTACTAAGCCACTTGAGTTTTAGAATTTGTAAGGACCCTACCCATACAGGGGAGAAAGAGTTTTACTAGATTTCCCTAAATAGATTTTAAATATAATTGGACCTTTAAAACTATCTGTCAAAACTAAATCTTACACATAAAGACATCTGTCTAGACAAAACTCTACCAAAGAAAGAGACTCATCAAAACAGCTCTAATTAAAATCCTTGTTTCTTCCTAAATTCCCAAAGCAAGACTGCTCTCTCTTAATGAAAACCTGTAAATATGTCACAGGTGAATTTAGGCCTGCAATTACCCCACCCCAATTAGGCCCTAGTTAGATACGTTATAAAAGCAGCTTCTTGGCAAGCCTCTGTAACTGCAGGTACTTGATTATTTTGTTTTCCTGGTTATGTGCATACAGTAAAAAAGTAGTAGATAAATCTATTAAATGTAGTATTAAACTTATATTTTCTTTCAAAGATGCACATGATAGAATGTGTAGTCACACATCAGAATATTATTGTCATTATTATGTGATTTAATGCAGTTTATTATGATTATTTATTTGATCTGTTTGTATAGGTAGGCTTAAACTTACAAACAAAATGATAGGGTTTTTTTGGCAAAAGATTTTTAATCTAAATGGAATAAAGTTCAACGAGGGATGAGGTAGAAACAAGATATCAGAAGAGTTAGAATTCAGCAGTCAAGAAAAGTTATCGCCGTTCTGAGTAAACCTTATTAAATAATACCTATTTTTTTTCTTTTTAAAAACTCTTACAGCCAACCAGTGGAGTTTTTGGAAAGTGCTAAGGGTGCAGATCACTGAGCAAGAGGTCTGAAAGAAGTTTTATGGGAGAAATTTGATGGGAAAATGGGTTTCTAAGGTGACCAAGATAAGAAGGGCTGGAGAGTAGCTTCTAAGTAGTTTCAAATGCTGATGCACATAGGAGCACCTTTCTTATATTTTGTTTTGAAAGAAATGTGTCTGTTGGGTAGTGGAACTACAGGAGGAAAAAACTTTAAGTTACTTCCCTTTTATTTTGATGATCCTGATAAAATTCAGCCTTAGAGGTATATTTTGTGTTGGTAGCCCTAACTAGGAAAAACCATGTTGCAACTTCCAGGGGCAGTTTTCTAGCCCCACTTCTGATGATTTTCCAGGGAGTAAAAGAAATCAAATGGAAACCAAATAGCCTTTATTTACCGTCAGTTGGCTAGTCAGTCCAAATGACAAAAGAAAGCTATGCCAGGGTACAAAATCCAAATCTTTCATTAGAACATACATCTCTATACATACCTTCTTTGAATCATCCAAGCATAAGCTATACACACAGCTAGATATTATTCCTTTTCTTTTTCATATCAGACAATTATCATTTTCATTTATTCTTTACGTTCTTGACTATCCTGTCAGCTTTTTAAGTTACTCAGGAAACAATACTTCAGTGATACTGGATAGAAAGTATTTACAACCAATTCTTAACCACTTGGCACCTCCCACTCCTCATAAGGTGTTCACCACCTTGTTATATTCCTAGGACGGGATGACAAGCAGTGCCTAGAGAGCTTTTCTATTAACAAACAACCTTCTCCTGTCACTGAACTAACTTTAGGCAGACTTGGCCTGAGACATACTCCACTTTGGGACTCCCCTAAAACTGTGTGTTGTGTAATTGGAGTGGCAAGTAAGATTCCTTTTTCCTAAAAGACAAGCAGAAGTACAAGCATGGCTGCCTCTTCTATCCCAGCAAGGCACTGTTTTCTGTTCTGGACAACAGTAGCAGTAAGGAAGTTCCTCTTTTTTTTTTTTTTATCTAAGTGCCAAGTTGTATCTTTTCTGCTGCATTTTTCTAATAAACTCAGTCCCTGTGTTGGAACGTAGTTGTTATGCCATTCTAATATATGGGTCATGTTTATGCCTTTTAGAGCTATTTTTTCAACTTTTAAGTTGATTTATGATGATATCATAGCATTTCATTCTGGCTATCTTTTCAAACCTCTCCTTTTTTAACCATAAAAGCAAGACACCAAACAAACAAAAACTTACGTTCTGCTTTCCTTGTAAGATGCCAGGAGCTGGGTCCTTCAATCCTAAACTGAGTGTCCTCATCACAATCAGTTTTAAATCTTTCAAACAGGGAAAATTTCAGTCTTCAGGGTAAGGCTAGGTGATGGGACACGTGAATAACATTTGTGAGGAAAGAGGGATGTTTTGAGTGCAGACAGAAGTGCAGCTTCCAGCTGTAACTCAGAACATTTTCTGCAAAGTGTTATGAGTTACAGTGTTACCCCAGACCAAACAGAAATTCACTGTTGGTTTCAGGAGTGTGGGGGCTGGGAATCAAGCTGTGGGCTAGAACCCTGCAGCCAGGTTCCCCTAACAATGGCCAGGATCTCTGCCAGTGCTTGCTGTTTTCAGAATAGGAGGGGAAAAGGCAGTGGAGGGAGCTTGTTCTTGTGGCTTCCCAGCTACTGCTGAAGGGTGGTGTGGTTGAATTGCAGCCCCCTCCCCATCTTGGGGGTGGTGGTGCTCCAATTCATCTGCCATACCTTCCAAGGGGGACTGCAAAACCACCAGACTGACCTCCCTCCACTCCCTTTCTTTCTGAAAACAGCAACAGGCTGGGAGCTCTGCAGACACAAGTTACAGAAGATGCTACATCTTTTGAAACATCTTTATCTGGTACCTCATGCAATGAGGGGTCAGTTTTTTACCCAACCAGCCATTTTTAAGCTGTCTGCAGGCATGCACTTGTGTTTGGTTATAGCTATAGACTGCTTTCTGTGGCCAGATCATGCAAAAATTGTCACTTCTTGTTAACTCTGAAACTAGAATTGTGGAGGTTCTGGGTGCTTCCTACTATGGTAGCAGCCTGACAAAGATCTGTTTCATTTCCACTCTAAGTACTGACATTGCAGTTTAAGTGGCTTTGCATAACACAGCTGGTTCCAACCATTTTCTACCAGAGCCTCTTAAAGATATCATTCTCTACACATGCCGCAAAGGAAGGAAGGCTGGGGATTTGACTGGTACAATATTTGCATGGATATACAGTCCTATTCAATCTTAATTTAATGTGAACTCATTTATTATCTTTATCTTCTCAAATTTAAAAATGAGAAAGAGGAAATAAAATATTTTGGTGTGCAAAAGTCAGACAAATTTTAGTTATGATTCCCACAGCATTTGCACTATGGTCACAGGCCATATTGATATCAAAGCATAAAAGGTAGGGACACATACAGTATTACATATGTACATATAGTTACTTTGGGAGCCCTAATTTTGATATATACACATTTATTTTTAGTGTGTCAAATAGCCTAGAATATTTCATGAAAGTGTGTGTGTGGGGGGGTCATTTTATGAAATTATTTTATGTAATATTAGGGAAGAAATCCATTTTAATAGCTATGTGACTGACTAATTATGCTGTTATGAAATGTGTTTTGCCTTAGAGTATTTTAAAAGTGATCAGAATCATACATTTTATTTGATTTTCAGACATATACAGCAGCCAGTTAATTTCAGTACTGACACACTTATAATTGCACTACTTTTTGTCAGTTTGGAAAAAATGCCATTACTTAGTTGACAAAAAATGTAAGTTTTAATGTCTTAGGCAAAAGATTTATTATAAATGTGCTAACAAAATCATAACCAGAGCAGTGCTAATGTTCTAATATAGTAATTCATATAAAATGAATAATCTGTATTAGAAATGGGCAAAAGGTTTTTAATAATAGGGTTGAGCTACCTAAAATCCAAGTTTTTGCCTGTGGAAAAAATGACGTTCTGTTCTTTAATGCTGTTTTACAGATAAGGGCAAAGAACCCTTTTTGGCAGAGATTACTATCGCTGGAGAAATCAGTGGTATAGTTCCTTCTGAGAATGACAGAAGGCAGACAGATCAGATTACTTCTCAGGGACACACTGTATGTTTTAACTTTGATTTTTTTTTTTTGTCTAAGAGCTTCACTGTAGCAAAACAGACCATTTTTTGAGACCTCTTCTTACAGATAAAATCCTTTAGCTCAGACATGGCCAACCTGTGGGACATGTACATGGGAAGCCTCTGGTTGTGTCACCTGGCAGTTTGAGGAGGGGGCAAGCAACACAGTGACACACAGGGCAGGGAGGAGGAAGCAGAGCAGCAGACCAGGAAGGGAGTACAGACCAGAAATCAGAGAGGGGAACTGTTGATTGGACAGAGCAAAGGGATCAGCATGATATTCAGGGGTGCATCTACACATGAGCTTTACTGCAGAGTTGATTAATTAGTTCCACAGTAAAGTGTCACCATCTACATGCACCCTGGGGACAGTACTATCTTATGGCAGAGTATTTTACTGGCGTAGGTGGATTAACTCATGGGCCGGCCAGGCCCAGGCATGGGGGCCCCTGCCTTGGGATAGATGAAACCAGTAGCCAGGCTAACTCAGGCATGTATGATGCAGCAGGCCATGGCTGCCAGGGATGTGACCACACTGGAGCCCAGGGAGTGGCCAAAGCCACTGGCAGCAAGGAGCAGAGCCAGGCACAGAGTATGGCTGGGACCTGCTAGCAGTGAGATGACCCCAATGCAGTCAGGTCCTGACCTGGCCATGATCCTCCACATTTGCCAGGTGCTGCTGCAGTCAGAGTGAGCCATGGCAGCCCCCACAGCTGGTCTCTGCCACACACACCTGGTGGGCAGCAGCTCTGCACTCCCAGGGCCAGCTCCAACACGAACCTGCAGGTGGGGGTGTCCGTGGCTCCTGCCCTGGGCCTGGGGGGTGCAGCATGTCCCACTGCAGCTGCTGCTCCTGCTGCACTGGCTGGGGAAGGAGCCCACGAGTACAGGGCAGGACACGGGTTGTGGGGGAGCTGGGCCATGGTGGAGGGCGTGGGCCCAGGGACCCAATGAATCTTAATCCAACCCTGTTAAATGAACAGTAACACGCATGTGGACAGTGACCAGGAATACAGCAATTTGAGCTGAGGTAGAGCAGCCCTGGGCTGGCAGTAGGCTTGGGGAATCAACCACATGACTCCACAGTTTCAGCAGTCTCATGCCCCAGTCAGCCCCTCTGCTGCCTGATGCTGCCACCCAGAGCCTGGGGCTGACCTCTGCCCTGCTTCCCCAAGCTTGCTGCTAGCCTGGGACTGCTCTATCCCTGCTCAAAGCACAAACTGCTGTACCTGGGAGCAGTTTACTCTGGCATGAACTGCCCTGGAGTTTATTGAGCCACATTAATAACTCATGTAGATGCACCTGGGGAGGGCATGGGACTTAATTTGTGGCATGCCTACCAAGAAAGATGGTCTCCACTGCTCTAGATTTTGATTGCTCTGTAGTACTTTAACTAAACAGAGTCTGTGTTGTTAAATGACATCTTATGCAATGCTTACTTTGAACAAGCAGTCAAAGGGACTCCTTAATATTCTACAAGGCCTTAATAAGATGACTTAGCACATAGATCTTTCACTCAAACTGCCTGTGGAAGTTTATCCAATTTAATATGCCTTTACAATGATTTCAGGGCATGCTCGAATGCTCCGATTCATATTGCCAATCCATTTATCTCTCCCATGATAAGACCCAAAGTTTTGGTATGTCCTTTTCACCTTTTACAAAGCATTAACCTGGGTAAAGGGAAACCAGTTAGATGTGATAGGAAAAATATTAATCATACAAAGTTTAGACAGCCTCAGATGTAAATGGGTGGGTAAGAATAGCTGTTATGGAACAGCAGTG
>NW_005842679.1:2570-9738 GCF_000455745.1 Alligator sinensis | reverse complement strand
ATATATATATATATATATATATATACACTTCTCTGAGATACAGTAACCAAATTATTCTAAGAAGAATGAACTAAAGATTAAGGTGAACAAAGTAAAAACCATTAGAATTCTAGGTATGCTGAGTTCGGCTTGATTTTAGATATTTTGTTTCGTCTTAAGCCCTAAATGAGAGAAACTTGCCAACCATGTATGTTAACGCCAACCAGTCACCAATTCTTTTCGCAGATAGTTATAAATTATTGAGACAATTCTTTAAATAACTGAATAATAATGGATTTTTTTTTTTAATTTGCCAAGTTCACTTCCCAAGCTACGTTTATAAGGCTTGACATTAGGTTTTCCTCAGATGTGTTTTTCTATCAAATATTCTTATTTACAAATGCTTTTCAGCTTTATTGTTAATGTCAAAAGAGGTACATAATACTTCATTTGGAGATCCTGTTTAAACTTTGGACTTAAATTTCCTTTCACTTACACTAGATTCAACAATAGATTCAACAGGGAGACACTTGATAGAAGTTAATAGAGTTACACAATTGAAAAACTTAGTGTGAGAATTCATTTAGGATTTTTCTGTCACAGCTCTTAAAATGTGAATTGAGGACTACTATGCCACTGTATTACATCAGATTTATACCCAAGATTTATGGTCTGTATATTCTTTCCCTTTTCTCATTCTTTTGAGAATTTTGTTCTTTCTGTATTAGAGTAGTTCTCATTTACATCTATGTAAATGGAGAAGGAAGGCATATGGGGTATATATGTATACTCTGAAGGCTTAGAAACAAGTGTACAAGGGTATAGGTTGGTCTAATGACATAGTCAGGCAAGGTTCTTTTGGTAAATCTGATATATTTTATTAGAGCAACTCAAATAGTTGGAAAAATCCTTCTTAAGAAGCTTTCAGGTATAAATACCCCTCATCAGGCTGAGGAATCATCTGTAATTGGTGTGTGCTGTTCCTAAATGGAATGAATAGTAAAGAAGCCAGAGGCTGGTATGCATGCAAGAAAACCAGTCAGCGAATATGTAAATTGAGGGAGTTAGTGAGTGAGAGACTAGTGGAGGGGAGGGGAATGAATATAGCTGACAAATAATGGAGAGGTACCTGGGGAGTCAGATGTCAGGCAGGTTAGAATATGTCATAAATCCAATGTCTATATTTAGTCCATGATTTTTAGTATCCAAGAGGTTGAAGAAGTGAAGTTCATTGGCTCATCTGCGAAAAGGTGTTTTGTAAATTCCCTTTGAGGATTAGAACTGAGAGATTGAAGAGAGAGTGGTTTTCTGACACCACCTACTACAAAGAACTCTACAGGAAGATCCTATTCCCCTTTTCACCTTGAAACTCAAGACTACCATCAAATAATTTCAACCAGAACTACAGACCTTGTTGCCCCCACTACCTAACATGGTCCCTAAAATCCATAAACAAGGGAACCCTGGCAGACCTATCATATCCAACCATGGGACCCTAGCTGAGGAAATAGCAAGCTTCATCAAATCAATCCTAAAACCATTTGTCACCCAAAGAGTGACTATTGTCCAAAGTACTACAGATTTTCTACAAAAACTTAAAATATAGACCACCTTCCCAGCAATACCCTCCTAGTCACCATGGTTATTACTAGCTTATATACCAATATTCCACAACAGGATGGCATCCAAGCCTGCCTTACATACCTACAAGAGTAAGATGACAACTCAGAGTACAGATCCGAGGATATTACTGACCTTATACATTTCATCCTCGCACACAACAACTTCACTTTCAATAACCAACACTTCCTCCAGACCATGGGCACAGCTATGGGCACCAAAATGGCCTCACAGTATGCCAACCTTTTTATGAGCTACCTGAAAGAATTCCTCAAGTACTGTACCAGCAAATCCTTGCTATACTTAAAATATACCGATGACCTCTTCATCATTTGGACTGAAAACCTGCAATCTCTGTTTGTGTTCCATCAGAAATTCAACAATCATCACCTCTCCATCCGACTATTTCATGAATACTCCAGCACCAACATCTCCTTTTTAGACACAATGATCACTATCCAGAATAGTAAAATACAGATCATGATATAGAAGAAACCCACAGACCAACATACATATCTGCACAGAATCACCAATCACCCTAAACACACCAAGAAAGCTGTAATATACAGCCAAGCCCTCAGATACTACAGAATTTGCAATGAGGAGAACACCCATGATTACCACCTCACAAATTTAAAAAATGCTTTCACTCAACAAGGACACTCCTCCAGAGAGATAGATTGCACTTTTGAAAGAGCCATCCAGATACCACATGAAAAATTGCTAAAGTACAGAAGGAAAACCCCCATGAATTGCACACCACTAGTTATGACATATCATCCCTCCCTGGAACCTATACTGAAAATCCTCAAATATTGCACCCCATACTAAAAGACCCAATTCTTAAAGAGATCTTCCCAGAACCACCCATCCTAGCCTTCAAACAAGCACCAAACCTTGCTAACCTCATCACCAGAAGCAAACTTCCTACAGCCCCAAACATACCAAATGGATCCAGACCATGCCATGACAAGAAATGTAAAACCCACCAACATATGTCCACCACCCCTACAATTACTACACCCTACAACAGAGCTATCAGCATCCCAGGATCTTACAGCTGCACCTCCAAAAATGTAGTGTATCTCATCCAATGCACCTAATGCCCTAATGGAAAATATTTAGGAGAGACCAAACAACAAATGCACACCAGAATGAATGCACACTGGAAATCTATCAAAGACAAGAATGCCAAATTACCTGTGGGGACACATTTCTTACAAAAAAAACCACTCTCTCTCCAATCTCTCAGTTCTAATCCTCAAAAGGAATTTACAAAACACCTTTCACAGATGAGCTGATGAACTTCATTTCATCAACCTCCTAGATACTAAAAATCATGGACTAAATATAGACATTGGTTTTATGACACATCATAACCTGCCTAACACCTAATTCCCCAGGTACATCTCCACTATTTACTAGCTACAGTTATTCCCCTTCCCTCCCCCTTCCTCCCCCACCAGTCTCTCACCCACTGACTCCTCGATTTACATTTTCAATGACTGGCTTTCTTGCATGCATACCAGTCTCTGACTTCTTCTTTCTGTTCATTCCATTTAAGAAGAGTACACACCAAGTGCAGATGCTTCCTCAGATTGATGAAGGGTATTTATACTCAAAAGCTTTCTAAGAAGAAGTTTTCCAACTATTTGAGTTGGTCTAATAAACAATATCAGATTTATCCAAAGAACCTTGTCTGCCTAGAACCAAGTATAGGTGTTTGCAGACAAAAGTTCTTAGATAACATATTCATAATCAAATAAAAATGTGCATTGAGTTACCATATGATTTAAGGAAAGGGAAGATCATCATTTCAGCATCTGGAGTCATCTGACACAATATGTTCCATATATATAAGAACCAACCTCCATCTTGCTAGGTATGCATATAGCACATTATGTATGGTTAGAATACAGCTAGAAAACAACAAGAAGTGTATTATTTTCTTTGGGTGTTTTAGTGTAAAATGGAAGGGGAAAATGATTACAGTGCAGTCAAAGAGCAAATTATTTTTAACACATAAACTGGCAGAAAATGATTTATTAACTTGGGCCCTGCACCTTATTTATGAGCCTCTCTTCATGCTAATCAATACAGCATAATCAACAAGCAGAGTTGGATGAATACAGGGAAAATATCTTCCATGTAAATTAAAAAAGCAAGCAAACAAACAAAAACCACTATACTTTGATAGTATTCTTGACCCTTTTTCTTTCAGTCACATTAAACATTCATACAAATCTATATCTTTTTTCACAAAGGTGTTAATGGAAAACAAAAGTTGCATGGATATTTGTGGAATATTGGATTCATGTGAAGGGTTATGTTGGAAGCACCCACCCACACATCTTCAAATTGCTTTGACTTTTCTTCACCTATTTGTGACATACAATATGACTTAGGTGACAAGCTATACTGAATAGTCAACAGTTGATGAAATAGCATGGGAAGACCTTATAAGTTGAAAGGTTTTTACATAAGAGTTTGTTAAATAATTTTGACAATCAAACAAATTAGTAAAGTATTATTTACTTTTCACTGGTAACTTTTAATATAAAAAGTAGGTAGCATATATTAATCCTAAAATTATTTTGAAGAATTCCTTAAAAGTCTTTGAAGTATATTTAGTATTCCACAGCCTACACAATAGGCAGCAAATGCAGAAATAGCTGCTCATTTTTATACAATCAATGAAACCTGGCTGATAAAATTATGGATTTAATATAATTTAGCTAAGGTCAATGATGTGACTTTGAAAGCATGAAATTAATAAAGTAATTTATTTTTACATAAATCAAGTAAGTGTAGCGCATTAGCTTACATCTGTGAAATATTCAATACATTTTTTAGAAACATCTGTAGTTGTTAAAATATAGTTTTAAAATAGTTAAATCATGTGTATGATTTATATATAAAAACAAATTACATTCCTGTCTTTATAAATGGTTTGGCTGTTTCATGCTGTATTGCTTGCTAGTTCTCCTGTATCACCCCAGTAACACAGTGAATAATACAGATGTTGAAATCAAGAAAAAGTACACGTTAAAAGGGAACAGAAAGACCTTTGGTTGGGACCCACATTAGATGGAGTTCACATTAACAGATTTTTGTGAGCCATTATTCCCATTTATGTTTACATTTACTACATCCATAGGACAGTAGTATAAAAGTGATTGTTTAGTAGGTCATGTATTTTTATGTATTTATATTGAAATAAAAGTCAGCATCAAGTTGCCACACAGTGGCATGTGACACTACGTCTCTGTAGCAACATGCTACAGTGAAGTAATGTTCACAGGCACAAACTGTGGCACTGTAGCTACATCACTAACAACACAGTCCCTCAGTATAGCACATCACTATGGCAATGTAGGAGCTAAAAAAAGTGCACCACTGGCACAGTGCAGTAATGGCTGTCACTGTGCTGTCATTTACTACTTCCAGAAGGAAGTACTAAGTGACATCACAGTAACAACAGTGTCATAGAGGTGTGTGTAGACACACACAGTTTTCCATAAACTGACACAATGGTGCTCAACCTTCAGCCTGCAGACCTGATCTGGCCCATAGAGCCATGTCATCCATCCCATGGGGCCTCCTGTGGAAATTTGGTAGTATGATTTGGGGGCTTCCTGGAAATTTGGTAGTATGAAGCAGTGGCAGAATTAATTGTTGATCTTCTGTTGCCAAATTTCCAGATCTCTGGGGAATTCTTCAGGCCACATAACATGGCCCTGTGTGTGGAGTTGGGCTGGCACATAGCTGGATCCTGACATGCTTGGTTGGGCCAGCATGAGGCCAAATGGAGAGTGATAGTTAATGGAACTGAGTCAACATGGTGCATGGTGACCAGTGGCATTCCCCAGGGCTCAGTACTTGGACCAATACTCTTTAATATAGTTATAAATTATCTGGATTCAGGTGTCAGAAACAGACTGTCTAAGTTCCCAGACAACACCAAATTATGGGAAAGTCCGGTCACGCAAGAGGATAGGCTGGCAATTCAGGCCAACTTGGATAGGCTCACAATGTTGGTGGATCAAAACCCAATGACATTCAACATGAAGAAATGAAAACTGCTCCATCTCAAAAGAAAAAAAACACATCATACGTATAGGCTTGGCAGTGCTACATTCACTAGCATCATGACCAAAAGAGACTTGGGGGTCATGATTGACCACAAGATGAACATGAGCCACAAATGCAATGCTGCAGCTGGCAAAGCAAATAAAAATCTGGCTTGCATCTATCAATGCATCTCAAGCAAGACCCAAGAAATCATCCTCCCCCCTTAATTGGCCTTTGTGAGTCTATAGCTGGAGTACTGCATCAAATTCTGGGCTCCACACTTTAGAAAGGATGTGTAGAAGCTTGAGAGAGTCCACAGGAGAGCCACGCACATGATTAGAGGTCAAGAGAACAGGCCTTATGAGGAGAGGCTGAGAGGCATGGGACTCTTCATCCTGAAGGAGCAAAGACTCAGGGGTGACTTGGTGGCAGCCTATAAATATATAAGGGGTGTACATCAGGAAGTGAGAGAACATCTGTTCACCAGGGCACTCCAAGGGAAGACAAGGTCTAACAGTCGCAAACTGCTGGAAGATGATTTTAGACTAGACATAAAGAAAAACTTGTTTACTGTCTGAGTCTCCAGAGTCCAGAATAGACTCCCGCCAGAAGTGGGAGTAAGCACCTACTCTGTATACCTTTAAGAAATGCTTGGATGCTTATCTTGCTGGGGTGATCTGACCCCAGCTGACTTCCTGCCCCTAGGGCATGGGGCTGGACCTGATGATCTCACAAGGTCCCTTCCAGCCCTAATGTCTATGAAATCTAGGTGCATGGGGTTGGATCACACTGAGAGACTGACCCCCTCATGCCAACCCTGTGTGGGATCTGGCCTGTGAAACAACTCAGCACCATTCATCTAGTAGGGCCAGAAGGTTGGGTGCTATTAGCTAACAGAAAGTGTTCTGAAAACTATCAGATTGGAAAGTTATGCTCTAATTAATCATGTAGGAAGAAAGCAATTTGGAAAACACATAGCAAGTAAGGGAACTTTTCTAGGTGCACATCAATGGAAAGTTTCTTTCCTCTAGAAATTTTAATTACCTCCCCCCCACAAGTATTTTTCTGGTTTGTTTCCAATGTGCTGCCCCCTGCCCCTTATGAAGTCCTTGTTTCTAGAAATGAACTTGCCATGGGAGTTAAAGGTAAATGGGAAAGAGAAGTAGATAATAAATTAAAATGAAATAAAAAAGAATGTGTTTCCTGCTATAAATGCAAACAAGAATGATATTCCATGACTACTTTCTGTCTCGGACGGCCAGAGCCGACTCAAGGTGATTAAGAAATTGCTCGTTCGTTTGGGTGGGCTGGTGAATGGAGAGGCAGACAAGGTTTAATGGTTGCAAAAATGTTTACTTACGCCGCCTGTAGTTGCGACGCAGATGGTCTGGTCGTCTGAACAACTATGTGAGTTGTTCCAGCTAGCGAGGCCCAAGCCAGTTAATCCGTCCGCAAATCAAGCCGGCGGGAAAAGGGTACGTCTGGGATTGCGCTCGGC
>NW_005842679.1:0-2419 GCF_000455745.1 Alligator sinensis | reverse complement strand
GTGTGAATAATTTAGCACTGGCCAATAACGGGACACAAATTTGCATTCGAATAGCGGGAACTCTTTGCACCGTGCATTTCTGTGCTGCAAAGAAGAAATGCAGCCTGCAAATTGGCGGGAACTCTCTTGCACCGAGGTTCTTCTGTGCAGCAAAAACCCTCGCTGTGCAAGAGGCTCTCATGTGGCAAGAAAATTCCATTGTGCCAAGGCACCAAAATCACTGGGTTGTGACACTTTCCAATACTATTCCATTGACAAAAAGTAGCAAGAGACAGAAAAATAACATCTGGAAAGTTGAAGAGTATGTAGAACTTGGCGTCTTTATTGAATTATTTTCTCTGGTTGTTGACAAAGTAGGGAAACTTTTTAATAATAAAATTGGCACTTCTGTTATTCGTTGAACTTTCCCCAATTTAAAATGATGAGCTGTGTGTTATATGCCCAGAAGGTATGCAAAGAGGTGATTCCAAAGGAAAACAAAGACAGAATTCCAACTTGTGTATGATAGAGGAAAAATGTACCAGTCAAAGATAGCCTTGGTTTTCAGTAGTAATAAAAATCATACAATCGCTGAGTAGTATTATTTTTCCTATCATATTCTTACTACATTAACTGATCTTTTCAGATACTCTTCATCCTACTACTGAAAATTTTAATTTTGTATCAAAGGTTCCAATACCTAACTCCCATTTACAGATCATTTTTTATATGCAAGCATTTTATATATGATGTAGTTCTCTAGTGCATAATATAGTGACAGAGTTGGCATTCAGAAAAAAAAATTGTTCAACACTTCTATATCTTAGGCAAATTCTATAGGCAGGTGATTGCAGTTGCACCTTCTATATCTTAGGCAAATTCTATAGGCAGGGGATTGCAGTTGCTGACTTAGGGCACATCCACACATGCAAGCATGTGTGCTTGTAGCAGCTCAACTAGAAGCGGTACAAATTTGAGCTGGGGCGTTTTGCCTCAGCACACATGCCCGGACATGCACTTTGTTGTGGAGCAAATTCTGCCACTTGGGGCAAAATAACCCTGCCTGGCTCTGCAGCCCTGGCAATGTAAAAAGTTGCCCTAGCAAGCAGCTCATTGCTATTCTCTCAGGAGCTTCTGGGGCCCAGCCAATTGGTATCTGGGGACACTACCCCTTATGCCAGCTGCACTGCAGCAGCAGCATCCCAAATCCATTTTTTTAAATACCCCCAAATCCATGTTCTTCCTCAATTAGAACAAAAGGCCACTCTACACACACACACATAGATATATATAGAAAGAGAGACAGAGACAGAGAGGGATTGATCAATTGGGCAATGCTTTACTGGTATATTTACAACGTTAAAGCAACTGGAAGCCTACCAGTGTCTCTATCGTCATAATAAAATTTATTCTAAATATCTATATGCATAAATGTGTGCTTTTGGTTTTCTTCGCACATGATGGGTGTTTGAGGGGGGGATGTGGGGTTTGAAGGAAGGGGCTGGGAAGGGAGAAGGTGAGTGAGTGTGGAGGGATGTGGGTTAGTTTGTGTGTGGGTATGAGGTGATTGCAGGGGGACTGTGGGTGTAGGGGGACCTTGTGGGGGGGCTTCTCAGAAGGGGGGTCCCCTGGCCCCCACAGGGTGCAGCCCCTCCAAGACAGCACATTGACAGACCCCACTACAGGGCCCCATCTCCCCCCTTGGAGGGCCACATCCCCAATCCCGTGCAGGATCCCAGGCACCCTGCAAAGCCACAGCCCCCCCACCCACGTGCAGAGTCCCAGCCACCTGCAGAGCCACAGTCCCCCTGCCCAGGGCCCATAACTTACCTTCCACAGCTGGTACCACGTGCCAGCAGGGACTGCATTGACAGGATCCAGCAGGGACTCTGTGCTGGCTCCTACCGGCACTGGGGCCACTCATGCAGCCCGGCCGGCCCAGTCCCATGGTGGCAGGACCTGGTGTGGTGTGCAGGAACTGTGCACCAAGCTGTGCCAGGTCCTGCCGGCACTGGGGCCACTCACACAGCCAGGCCGCCCAGTCCCATGGCAGAAGGACCCAGGGTGGTGCACAGGGACAAGTGCACCAAGCTGCACCGGGTCTTGTCACCTGTGTGAGCAGCCCCAGTGCTGGAAGGACCTGGCATGGCTCAGCACATGGTCCCTATGCACTGTGCTGGGTCCAGCCTCTGGCATCAGCACTGCCTGCTCCACTGTGCAGGTGGGGTGGTGGCGTGTGGCAGGACCTGGCCCAGCGCTATATGACTCATTAGTCTGGCATTGCACTGGAGCAGGTTGTGTGGCTCCTGTGCAAAGGCACACTAGCTGCATGGCCCAGGCTGGCAGGGCACATTTTCCTTAGGTTCAGGCCATACAGCCACGCTGCCTGCTGCCACCAGCACAGTGGGGGCCAGGTGGGGGGGCAGGCATGTGGCAGCCC
>NW_005842678.1:873601-876007 GCF_000455745.1 Alligator sinensis | reverse complement strand
TAAGGCAGGATCCCCACCCTCAACCCAGGAGCGGGGGGGGAGGGGAGTTGAGGTGGCAGATGATCTGCCAGCACTGCTGAAGGCAGATCAGCCAGGGCAAGGAGGTGAAACACTTCACCACCACGGTGATGCTGCTGCATCTCAGGAGGCAGCATCTCCCTACCCTTGCTCCTCTTCCTCAGCCTGGCACCAGTGGGAGTATGCCCAAAGGGAAGTCCACCTCTCACTCCAAAGCCTCCATCCCCACAAAGCAGAGGCAGGCTACCCTAGAGCAGTAGGGGAAAGACAAAGGAAGGCATGTTCCGAAGGCAAGTGAGGTCACCCAGAACATTGGAGAGATGCTTGCTCTAGAAGGCCAGCCCTTCTCCTTAGTGGAGCGGTCAGGGTTCAGGCAGCTCATGCCTCATCTTACCAAGTGCCCTCATGCACCACCTTTAGCAGGACAGTGGTGCTCTCCCTGTATGAGACATGCAGGGACTACTTGAGGGAGGAGCTGTGCAAGGCAGGGCTGTAGGTAGCCTTGCACTTCTCCCTCTGACATCTGGAGCCACTGGGGTGGAGATCACGCCTACCTCTCCCTCACAGGGCACTGTCAGGCTGTCAGCGGGCTCTCCTTCAAGCTGAGATGATGGACAAGTCCCACACAGCAAGGGAGATCTTGGTGGCCATGAACTACATGGTGCATGGGTGGTTCACTGGACAGGGCAAGCTCATCCATGGGTTCATGGTCACTGACAACAGGGCCAATATGGTCAGGGTAGTCTGTGATGCCAACTTTGTTGGCATCCACTGTGTGGCACACAAGATGCACCTCATAGTCAGGGATGTCTTGGAGGGAGACATGGATGCCAGTGATGGTGCATCACTACCACCCAGATGATTTCAAAATGCAGGAAGGTGGTGGCCAACTTCCACTGCAGCATCAAGGGGAGCAAGATGCTGTGGGAGAAACAGGCAGAGCTGAGCATCCCGCAGCACAAAATCATGCAGTATGTGGAGACTCAGTGGAAATCTACATACGTGATGCTGGAAAGGCTGATGCAGCCATGAGATGGCCTTGGTCAGGGAGACTGGGATCAGCGGTCCCCTTAACAAAGCTGTTGGATACCATCTTCCAGATCTTGGTGGTCCTCAAGGGCTTCCTCGAGGCCACTGAGACCCTCAGCGCTGGCGATGCCTTCCTTAGCCAGGTGATCCCCATAATGAGGAAACTTGAGATCCAAATGGAAACGTTCCAGGGAATCAGTTTTCCTGGCTGGCTGCTGTCACCAGACATGCAAGCACTGGTAAGGCAGCTGAAAGAGGGGATCAGGAAATGACTGGATCCATTGCAGTCCAGTGCAGTCCAGATGATGGTGGGCATGTGTGACCAGAGGGTGAAGAGGAGCATGTGCACTGGCAACACCAAAACCCTCGATCATTGGACAGAGGTGCTGGTGAACAGAGTTTGGGAGGCAGAAAGGCACAGGCGAGTGGACATGGAAGAGGGGGAGCCACTTTCCTGTGCCAGCACTCCCAGCACCAGCCAGTCTCCTCCACTCCAGCTGCTGCCAATCTCGGCCAAGGTGGCTTCAACGGCTTCAATGTTGGGGTCCAGACGCACCAGACACCAGCCTTGGGCAGGTAGCACTGAGGCTTCAGTGGCTACCTATCTCACCGAGGACGTGGAGCCACTGGAATTCAACCCCTTGGCCTATTGGGCAACCTGTAGCCAGATGTAGCAGGATCCGGCCATGGTTGCCCAGAAACACCTGTCCTGTCCACCGACCAGTGTTCTGAACGAGAGGGTGTTGCTGAGGGTGTTGTGACACCTCACCACACCTCCTTGGATCCTGTTTTGATGGAGCAGCTGCTGTTTCTCTAGGAGAACCTCCCACTGCTGGGGTTCCCCAAGCTCTACCTGCAGATGGAGTGAGTGCCTCCTCACTCAGACCACATCTATTTCAGGTTTTTTTTTTAAATCAGTTAATGCCCCGCTCTCAGAGCTGGAGGCAGCACTCACTGCATCACCAGCCAGCAGGGGAAGAACATGTCCCTGCTGAGCTCCTGTGCCAGGACAAACTTGGACATATGGGTTGGGGCTATGGGAAAGGAGGAGGCCCGAGGTCCTGGGCATGACCACTAAAACTGCATTCTGCCAGAGTCAGGAGGCCTGATGGGACTGCCAGCGGTGCGGCAGCCCCAGGAAATGCCAGGACCAAGGATCTCCCTGGTGAAAGGTGGGTAGGAGGTACCATAACCTCTAGCCACAACATGCGCACACACAGTCCTGGCTGGGGAAAGCCCAGACGCATCACATCTTTGACAGGCCTGTGGCTTGCTGGTTGCAGTGGATTCATAGATGTTAGGGTCGGAAGGGACCTCAATATATCATCGAGTCCAGCTGCCTGCATAGGCAGGAAAGAG
>NW_005842678.1:855497-873253 GCF_000455745.1 Alligator sinensis | reverse complement strand
CCAGGTGCCCTAGTCTCTCCTCATAGGGCTTGGCCTGCAAGCCCTTAACCATACAAGTGGCCCTCCTCTGGACCCTCTCCAGGTTATCCATATCCCTCTTGAAGTGCAGCACCCAAAATTGCATGCAGTATTCCAACTGTGGTCTGACCAGCGCCTGATAGTGGAGTTGAGGCTCCAGGAGAGCTCAGCTTGGCTGCCTGGGATGCCAGCTTTCGGGTTGTGGGGTTCTACATCCCCCCTCCCACACCCTGTCTCTCTCACCCCCTGATGCCTCTGTTTCTGTTTTCACTGTCTGGCTTTCTTGCCTGCATTGCATGCCAGCCTCTGGCTTCTTTACTCTTCCTTCCATCTGGGAACAGCGCACACACAAACTGCAGGTGCTTCCTCAGTCTGATGAAGTGTTATTCAACCCAAAACCTTGCTAAGATACATTTCTCTAAGTATTCAGTTGGTCTACTAAAACAAATCAGATTGACCCAAAGAACCTTGTCTGCCAGTGCCATATCCTTAGACCAACACCCCTAGCTCCTGACCGGAAGGACACAGGGCCCTGGATACATGTCAGCCCCAGGGTTGGGGCTGGCAATGGTTCTCTGGCAGCTGCTGGAGAAGAAGCTCCTGCAGGAAAGGAAAGAAAGGCTCTGTGACAGTTTGGGTGCCTGAGATGCTAGTGCTACTGTGCTGATTATCTGTTATTTAAAGTGATGGACTGAGCTGAAGCTGTAGGGGAGGAGGTGGTCTCGTTGGGGCACACTACCGTGTTTTGTAGAGGGCCAGTGAGGGCATACCTTAACACACACACACACACACACACACACACACACACACACACACACACACACAGTCACTCATCCTGAGTTTTGCTTGTCAGCAGCTTGAGGTGCAGTTTCCCAGAAACCCCTAAACCTCTCCTTGAAACTTGGCAGGCCTCATGCCCATAGAATGGGCTACCATCCCTGTTGTCTTCCTCTGAATCAGCCAGAATATGACAAAGTTATAGGTATTTCAGTGATTCCCCATTATACTCTATGGCCGAATCTCCCCAAATCAGTGCCGAATCTTCCAAAGCCAATTTGGCCAAATCGATTTGGGACAGCAATTTGAATATCTGAATCGAATCACTATCCTCCGAATCAACCAAATTCAAATCTAAATCGAATACGTCCCTATTCACACAGGCCTAGCAAGTATCTGTTACTCTGCGGGGTTAGGGAAATATGTTGTTTGCTTGTTTTAACAACTAAATAAAGTTCTATGCATTTGTTTTTTAAAGTTGTGATATGCTTCTCTTAATGTAGCTGACTGGTTGATAGGAAGTAAAATAGCAATGAAATTGGATGAGGGAGAGTATTTTGAAAGTATTTCTAATAAGTATGTATTATGTGTTCCAGAAAGTGTATATACTGGACCTGCTATCATTAACATTAGGCAATCTCTTTTCTTCCAAATGTCTTGCTTAGAACACAAAATGAGAATTGATATGAAGTTGAAATCCTGTGCTGGAGAAACAAAAATAACTGCATTGTATAATGTAACAGTAATACCCTAAACTTTCCCAAGAACCTTGTAAAAGTAGGGGCAATGTGGGCAACCTGGAGCTCCAGCTTTAACTTTTTATGGTTGCTTTTGTGGTTGTAAATCAAACAAACATGATTGTGATTTGTGACTGTGAAAATGCCCACAAACAGGGAATTGCCATTCTATCTGATGCAAACAACACATGTAGTCTGGTATCCCATCTCCCTGTAAGTCAGCAATACCAGATATATCAGTGAAAGGTCCAAGAATTCTGTAATGGTATAAAACCTGTTCATAGGAGAACAGTCTCTTTAATACATGTCAGCTGGTTGATTTATGTCTGAGGCATAAGAATTTATATCACCATAAATGTTTATATAATTCTTACACTTCTTAATGGAATTACTTAAGTTCACATTTTTTTTAACCCTCCTAATTTTGGGGTATAAATGATATTTTGTAGCAATGAATTCCACATGCTAAATATGCACCATATCATAACTACTTTTAAATTGTTGCTTATTAGTATAGGTCTGATATTTTTATGGTAGGAGACAGTGGGCACATTTACACAAGATGCTAACTATGCAATAGCCTAATAATACTGTGTAGTAGCGCATCACAGCACAAAAAGTGCTAATATACTACTGCGCACTATTATTAGGCTAATGCACAATAGCATCACTAAAAAGGCATGCACTGGTGCTACTGTGCAGTAATTCTGGTTACTGCACATTAATTTAGTACTTGATTATACAAGTATTAATCTTAATGCGCAGTAACTACTGAGCATTAATGAACGTGTAAGTGTGCTCAGTAAAGAGGAATGTCCCAGCCTATTCTAACTATACTTTTTATTATTTATTTACCTCTTTCCTTTTATATACCTCTAAACTGTCCTCATTTTTTCTAACTCCATGTTGCTATACTCAGTAAAAATACATATCTCATTTCAGGAAAGTGATCTAATTTCACTCAGAGATGCACACAGCTCTAGTATTTTGGTGCAATGTTCTTTATGCATCTCCAGACTAAAAATACTGACCAGGGAGTCACCTACAAGCAGCTAATAGGTTCCTAGCTCACGAGTGAACATTAAAAACCCTCTATTACAGGCAAGTATTTCAGGTGGAGGGCTGCTTAATGACTTTGTTGAGGTATTGAGGGCTGCAAAGGTAGCCCCACCCCTTGGCAGGTGCCCAGCTCTCTGGTCACTATCTTGTGACCAGAAATCCTGACCCCTAACCCCTGACCTTTGCCACTGGGAGTTTCTCCCTTTGCCTAGGAAGTACTCTTTTTGGGGCAGGGGGCAGTTTGCTGGTACATTGTGTGTGGAAGGGTGGGGGAGGTGCAGTTGGGGGATGTGTGGAGTGTGGGTATGGTGCAGGTGCAATGTGTGGGGGTACAGGAGGGGGGTGGGTGTGGGATGCATGTGGGTGTATGTGTGGATATGGAGCAGGTTGGGTGTGTTTAGGGTATCATGTGGATGTGTGTGAAGTGTTTGGGACTGCTGGATGTGTGTGTGGGTAAGATGAGGGGGTGTAGGGGTGTGTGTGTGACATGTAGGTATATGTGGATGTGTGTAGGGGGTGTGGAGTGTGTTGGTGGGGTGTGTGGGGTTATCTGTGTGTGTATGGGGGTATGGGACATTTATAGCGGGGTGTATGGTTGGAGTGTGCGAGACAGTGATGGGTGTGTGTGTGGGTATGGAGGAGGGTGAGGTGTGTGGGTGGGTTGGGTGTGCACATGGGGGGCTTCCCCCCTGCCTGCTCTTTGTGATATGGCTGAGTCCAGCCCCTCTGTGGGTGGGGGAAGGGGATCAGCTCTGTCTGCCTGGCTCGCAACACGCTGCAAAGGGCAGGAAAGCAGCTGCCACCGCCGGCAGCAAAACAAGCCCCTGCAAGAGGGTAGAGGGGACAGGGAGCTAAGCCTGGCATCACCAGCGCTCAGTCTCTGTCCCACACTTGTCTGGCAGGGCTGCAGCCGAACCTGCCTGGCTTCTGCTACTGTTGCTTCTCTCTCACCTGCTTGCCTGGCGGGGCTACAGCAGGGACAGGAGGAGTTGCTGGAGGCTGGAGGAGCCCAGCAGTTCCCTGGGCAGGGACAGCAGCAGTAGCATCAGCTGTCCATGCTGCAGTGCTCTGGGCAGCAGGTAGGGAGGGGAAGCTTCAGTGTTGAGGGGAGCAGGGTGGGCTCTGCCTGCAGCTCACTCTGGCCCTGCACATGTGGGGCAGGGGAGCATGTGTGGATGAAGGGGGGACCATGAAGGAGCTTGGCTGCTCATGAAGTCCTGACAGGCAGGCAGGGACAGACAGGAGAGGGGAGCAAAAGAAGGACCCAGCGTGCACTTGGTCCCCTTTCTTAAGTTGCTGGAGGAGCCCAGCAGTTCCCTAGGCAGTGGCCACAGCAGGAGCCCTGCTCAGAAGCTATGCCTGCTGGCGGGGGAGGCTGGGAGCACAGCATGTGCAGCACAGACAGTCACAGGTGGGGCTGGATACAATTAATTGGTGGGGCCTGCCTGCAGACTGGATCCAATCAGCTAGTGGGCCAGATCCGGTCCGCAGACCATATTTTGCCCACCCCTGCTCCATTATCTTGAGGTCCTATTCCATCAGAGGTGTAGGAGGATCAACCCACCTTTTAGCCAATATCCTATTGGATAGGACACTTGAGTCACGCAGTGTGAAGTCTAAGTGAGAGAAGGGCACTCCCTTTGAGGGAGGGAGCTTCTGGGTTCTCTTCTCAATGCTATCCATACATTTTATCCAAAGATTACTTATTGTAAAATACATGAACAGTATTTGGAAAAGGATGCAGAAATCAGGGCTCTCTCCCACCCAGAGGAGTGGCCTCCGTTCTAAGCTAAGGAGCCCGTTTTAATCTTTCTTGCTCTTCTTTGGTTCCATGATCTTTGCACCTACTGGATCAGCTTCAAAAGGTGGACGCCCCCTTTTGGGAGCATCCAGACACACGTGGACATTTGGTTCCTCAGGGACAACTAACAGTGGCTTACCTTGTGCTGCAGCTACTTATCCCCAGGGAACACCTATGCCAAGCATGTTTTGGTGCACAGCAACTTGCCCCAGGTGGGGTAGGTGAGGCTGGGGCCAGCACTGTGCTGGCCCCAGTAGCCTTACATGGGCTACTGGGGGGATTCCTAGGCCTGCAGTTGTGGCGATTCTGCCGCTCAGAGCCTCAGTAAAGAAGTATAAGATGCAAGTTACTGCGGGATTTAGCTCATTGTGACCACTTTTTAATCCATCTTCATTAGAATAAAAACACCATTAAAGATTCAGTTGTATTATTCCTCAAGTGGTGAATTAAAGCAAGTGTATAGAATGTCACCTGAAAACATATATTATAGGATATGGACCTGTGTCTTTTTTGATATGGAGTGACCAGAACTGAAAACAGAATTTACAGTGAGAATATTTGGTCAAATTATAATATGACTTTATATTTTAAGTATTATTTTCTCTCTCACTCTTTAGCAATGTTACTTATTTTTTAATGTCCTTTCACATCATGCAGAATTTTTCATCCAGCTCTAAATAGTTATACCGAGGTCTTTGCCCTGAGTGGCTAAAGTTTACTTAGAAACTAGCAGAGTGTATGAAGAATTCAAATTATTCCTCCCAATTTGCATTGTTTCATAATGATCAACAATTCATTTAATCTACTGTCAACTATCTGTGTTAGAGCTAACTTGAATTCCTTACACCCTTCTGTTAGTGAATACCTTGTATGCATTTTGTATCATTTCTAAATCTGTCCATCTTACTATTCATTTTCCTTTTTTGGAATTAAAAAGTATGCTAGACATTGGTCCTACTATGGAACCACCTTTTTCCATGAAAGCACCTTTTTCCATGAAAGAACACCAATTTTTCTAATCCGTTTATAAACCATTAGAGTAACTTAACTGTTAGCATTTCCTCAATATATTTTGTCAGAGACTTCAAGGATTTTCCCCATTTCACTGACACACAAATTGTAATACAATCAAACTAACAAAGTATTTTTTTGTTTATTCTGCTATATGAAATGGATCTTGGTAGGACAAGTAATTAATAATTCCCTTCTGGAAGAGGAAGAAAGAACCTGAGCAAACTGCCACATCTTTTTCATCTCTGGCTACTATGATTCAATTTTCTTTTGAACTAAATGATTCCAAATCTCACACTGATGTTGGTTTAACTGAAAAAAATGATTGGCATTGATATAGAAGGCACTACTTTACATATGAAAAATATTACTCTACATTTTAAGTATTTGGAGTTTTAACAACATATGGAGGTACTGGATGAAGACTAATTCAGCCTCAAACTAATCTTGGTCTTACTGAAGTAAATGTGCTAACTTGCATAGTCAACTTTACTGTGCAAAAAGAGAGAGTTACCTGTATTAGTCTGAAATCAGGAAGAAGGCAGAGCAGAGTTGCACCCTGTAGACTAACAGCATCTGATGAAGTAAGCTGCTGCTTGCAAAAAAAATGATGCCTCTGAATGAGTCCTAAAGGTGCCACTGCCCTGCATCTACACAGCATAAATATTGTTAATGGATGCCGTTCCTGCAAGTTTAGATAGACTACATTAGCGTTTTGGGGGAGGTATTTTTTGGGGAGGCTACTTTCTGTTTGAGGTTTAATTTTTTTCCCCCCCGAGGGAAGATATAAAGATTAAAACAGCAGTAGCAGTAGTAGACAGGTACTAATATTTTCCTAGATCCATATCATACATTCTCTTCCGTTATCACAGAGCAAAGCCAAATAAAAACACCTTTCACCAAGTCATCACATTACCCCCAAGTCTGTACAAAATTTTATTTTACCTTGAATGTCAAGCATTTAAACAATCTTTTTAGTATGACAACAGTGAAACAGCACATTGGGGGGGGGGAGGGGAAAGGGGAAAGCTCCATATAAAGCTCTGGTTAAGGACTCTGCATTAATTTAAAACTGGACTAAAATTGTAAATGGGACTTGTGCAATTGCTTTTTACTCAGAAAGCAAGCTATGGGTCTTGCCAGCAGTGCATACAATGAAAGTTAACATAAAAAATATCTTGCTTAAAATGGAAGATAAAGCGGTGTAACAAACATGGCCATTAGTGAAAAGCATGAACTTTCTTTTTATAAACCTGCTTCTTGCATTTGACAACTTCAGCTCTTATAAAGGACACCAAAGGAAATGAATTTTGATCTATGATTAAACTGAGCATATTAAAATTGTTAAACTTCATTGTACAAAACTGTGATTTTCATTTCAGGCCAACTGCAGCTACAAACCAAATAAAATCTATTTTTTAAAATAAGGCAATTCGTATATAAGTTAATCTACCCACACAGTCTGCATCACTCTGGAGTAAAACCCTGGCTGCAGCAGTGTCAATGGGAGTTCTTTTTCACCCTGATGCTTAGATAAAAGAATAGATTACGCAGTGGTGAAATTACTTCCATAAGGAAGCCAGATACTTCTCTGAATTTTATAAAAAATAGGATTTTTTTTGTAATGCCAACCTTGAGCTATGAAATATGTAGTGTACATAAGCCAATGAGATTCACACACATATGAAGTAAAAGCCAGCCATATCATTTGAAAATCAAATACTGCATCTGTAGGCTAATGTGAAATATTTCACAGTAATTTAAATATTTAGGTCCTGCTCCTGTTCCTAATGGAGTTTAAAAAAAAAAAAAGCTTTAGGAATGAACTTCAGTGGGAGCAGGAGCATGATAGGACACTTACAAACTAAACAGCAGATATGATTTACTTTATTCATGTTAAAATCATGTCTCTCTCAAAGACCTTGAGATTTAATTTATGCTAATTATTCAACAGCAATGGGAGATGCATTAAAATGGAATGTGTGATCTTCTAGAGCCTTATCCTAGATCCTTTATAAAATCAGAGGTACTTTTGTTCCTGTTTATGGGATTATTGCTAGTCATCTTCCTGAGACATGAAAAACTGTAGAAGACAAGCACCATACCTATTATTCTAACACATCACAAATTAATAGTTTGGCCCCTTTCTAAATGGATCTCTTCCTACAATTACACTAAAACATAATGATGGATCACAAATTCCAGGGGGTCCAGCTGGTCCTCGCATTCCAGGATTCCCACGATCTCCATCTTTACCAGGCTGCCCAGTCTCTCCAGGACGTCCCTCTTTACTAATACCAGGTGGACCTTCAGGACCTTAACGGTAAATGTACGATAAAGAAACCCATTACTCTAGAACATTTAGGTATGGATACAAACTACACACTGGATCCCAAACCCTCAGAACTTTGAGGAAATATGTTACTGAGCTAAGAAAAATGTCATTTCCTAGGAAAAGTGTATATTACAAAGAGTTAAAACATTGGTTAAACATGACCATATTATCTGTGTTGCCTCCTCTAATGGAGTCAAGATATACAAAAAAGATTAATTCAGAACAGATTTAAAATCAAATACTCATATAATCTAGTTTGCTCTTGACATAAATCATAGTTCAGTGAAATCAATGAACAATTTTCTATGGACTTTGTTGGCCTTGTACCAGGCACTCTAATCTAGTCTTTAAAAAAAAATTTTTTTTTTAATAGAACAGGGGATAGTTTCCAAAGCTGCTGGATGCTGCTGTACCCTCTGCTCTGCAGATGAGTATTTAAATCTATTTGTAGTTTCTCAATATTTCTGAAAATCAGGCCAGTTGCAATTTCTATCTGTTTTCATTACAAGAGAGAACTTTGTTAACCTCAGATCTCAGTCTATTTGGAAACAGGAATTTAAGTCACTGACTTTTATGAATAGCTACTTTACTTAATTCTAATACAAAATGAAAAAAATTAAAAGCATGCAACCATATTACTTTGCTTTTTATCAACCATTGTATTGTTTAAGAACTAGTTGAGCTTCTTTGAATTATATTAATAATTCAGAAACTAATATTTTCAAATAATCAACATGAAATTAGATCTTGCTTTACCTGGAGGACCTGGGGGACCTTGTTCACCAGGAAGTCCAATTCCTGGGCCACCTTTTGCCCCATTTTTTCCTGGTAACCCTGTAGATTACCAAACAACATACATGCATGCTAAGAATTATTTTCATCTGAGAAGTCAAAGGGGTGAGTAATTGGGATTGCATGCAAAATAATGTAACATATAACAAACATTTACTTGTACAGTGCTATCTAATGTAATTGCCTTAGTTAGCTGAAAGGAGACTGATAAACAATAAATGGTAAGAAATATACATGCTCGGCAAAGGGAATAGATGACAGATGGAAATGCTGAACAGAGCTGATACTGACGGGCTTTTCACTGGTGGAGTAAAAGGTCACATGAAAAAAAAAATTGTTGACTTCAACATGATACCTATTTCAAATAGAATACATAAGAGACTTTTCAAAAGGCACATAAAAATTAAAGTCCCTTCCATCCAAAGAGAAATAAATTCTCTGTTCCATGACATAACATGATCAGTTTTTTCAGTGACTAGCCATTTTTCACCATTTGCTGTGTAGTCAACGTGAATCAATATCAGAATCTTTTTCAGGAAATAAAAGTAGCTAAGTGCTGAAGATAAAACTTCAATATCTATGAAATGAACTTTGTTTTACATGCCACAGTCAAAATATTGCAGGGAAGAAAGTATTTCTGAAGTATTCATTGAGCTACTGTTAGCATCTTGCTAGTTAGCTTGACACAGCCTTCTCAGAGACTCTAAATTCAGTAAAAATGTAGTACTGTATTTCCTGAATATAAGACAATCCTGAATGTAAGGTGACCCCCAGTAATTAGATTCTATGCATAGAAAAATTATAAATGTATTACAATTTTCCACGTATGATATCTAAGTATTGGAGGATCATCTTAAATTCTCTCACTCGACTGCAGAGGGTGGGAGGAGAGGTGATGAGAGGGACAGTAATGGGGCAGGCAGTGGGGGCCAGACAGTGAGGGAGGCAGTAGTGGGGCATGTGGTAGGGCAGGTGGTGGGGAGCAGTATGAGGCAGGCATTGAGGGATGGTGGGGGACAGGCAGTAGGAGGGGAGGTGGTAGGGGGTATGCAGTGTGGAGGTAGTGGGGCAGGCAGTGAAAGAGGTAGTGGGGCAGTTGCCCCTTGCTGCCTGCTCCCCCACTTACTCCCCCTTCCACCTACATCCCTCTCCCCTCCCCCACCCCTCCATCTTACCTTTGCTCTATGCCAGGAGACTGTCCCTGCTGCAGCCTGGGACACACAACATGGTTCCAGCCCAGCCCTGCAGCAAAGGCGAGCCAGCATGGCTGCTAGAGGGCTGGGCTGGAGCCATGCTCCGTGTCCCAGGCTGCTGCAAAGACGGATCCTGCTGACACAGAGCAAAAGTAAGGAGGAATGCAACGAAGTGGGGGGAGAGAGAGAAGCAGCATAGTTTGGGAGGAGAGTGGGGTCTGCAGGGAAGGAGTGGCAAGGCATGCAGAGGCAGCGAGGGGCCAGGAGGCAGCTGTGGCTGCGGCCCTGGCCCTGGGTTGGGGCCAGAGCCACAGCAGCTGCCAGTCCCCCCAACTTCACCTCCCTTCGCTGCCTAATACTCAATTGTAAGGCAAGGGTCTTTTCTCCTACCATGCGAAATGTGGGTGGGGGGGGCCTCATCTTCTAATCAAGTAAATACAGTAATTGCTGAGAACAAAGGTAATAAATTATGGATGCTGCCACATACTTTGGCTTTATTCAAGCTTAGCTTTAAGCATGTGAATTATGATGGGCTACATAATAAAATTAATGATTTTGCGTAAACATTTTGCTGTACCATAGCTGATTATTATTGAAAGGATACAGAAACTTCAAAATACTGCAGAACAGTTGCACGTAAAAGCCTTTGAACATAATAATGACCAAATAAATCCAGATACATAGAAAAATTACACCAGTATTCACTAGAAATTAAATATAGAAAATTTAGGAGAGTATAGAGATGTTACAGGTTATAAAATTAGTGATGAGGGTAACAGGCACAAAACAAAGGATGAGCACAATAGAAACAGAAGCAGCCTAGGGGAAGGAAAAGAAAACAAAACAGACCAATTCAGCCCTGATGGAAATGAGTGTAAGTCTAACAGAATACATTTAATCAAGGAGAAATTCTATCATTTTGTTGCCTTTGCCATAACAGCAACAAGGCAAGAGCTCTGGGGAAAAACAACACAAAGAAGTACAAGACTTGCTCTTAAAAACTGAATGGCAATGTGGGTCCTTTATATCTCCTCAAATGGTAATCTGTAACTTTTAATAAGCTATGAAATACATTGGTCACTTCAGTCAACACTACTTAAGGTCAGGCCTGTTACTGTGTAACAGCAGGCAATAACAGTTTTCCAAGTCTCAGGTTGAACTCTGTGAGATATGCAATACTGAAATCACACAGTACATAACTGTACTAATATAGTAAAAGCTGACATTTCCTTTGAATCTTCTGCAACCTAAATATGGAGCTCAAAGATTTTTAAAATACTTGTTTTTGACCTTAACCTCTCTTTTGTAGAGGTTTCACCTTTCCAAAATTACTCATTTTTCCCTGCAATTAAACACTGTATTTTGCCTCTCATGCACTCTCCCTGGTGAATGGCAATTTTC
Organism: Alligator sinensis; assembly: GCF_000455745.1. NCBI lineage: Eukaryota > Metazoa > Chordata > Crocodylia > Alligatoridae > Alligator > Alligator sinensis. The sequence goes on along the minus strand of NW_005842678.1, from coordinate 862,129 downwards.
CCAGACTTTTCCAAGCCCAACAGCTCCAAATAATTAGAATATTAGAGGAAAGCATCAATCTACCACAGAGATACCTAAAAGTTCCCCTGGAAAACTGTTTGTATGAAAACTAAGAAACATTAATTATAAAGCAATGGTAGGGAATGACTTTGCATTTTCCACAAAGGCCACCAGCAATTGCATACTTGTAACATCTGGCAAAAAATGACTCATGATCCTGAGTAAAGAAGGACCCAGATTTTGAAGATTCTAATGATGGATCAGATTCTTTTTGTTGCATAGGACTCCTACAGATTAAGTTTATCTTTGCTTAAGTTTGAGATCTGATGAGAATGCTGGCTTTGCTGGCATGATTCCTGGTAATGATTTTCATTGCTGAATTTACTGAATCTTGACTGATTGCTGAAATTATAAACTTTAAAAGTAGCAGATATCAAAAGCATGTGTGTCAATTAAAGGACAGCATAATAACCAGAAATAAGATGTAGAGTTACACTTTTGGAAGAACATGGGAGTACTGGTCAACCACCTTTTTGAGTGTTCTTTCCCCCATCTCCCTCTCTGCCTCCCCCTCCTCCCCCCCAAATATCAGGACAAACTATGATCTAAAATACACATCACTATTATGTTGACTTCAGGAAAGAAGGGCAAGGTGTGAGTTAGTGCAGAATTTTAGCTCATTGTAACCACTTTTATCCATCTTTATTAGAAGGCAATGATCACCATGGATGCAAAGTTTTTCATTAAGTAATAAATTAAAGTAAGTGTATGGAATGTTGTTTGAAAATATATATAAGATCACTAAAGGCAGACACTGCTTACACAGAGAAACAAAATATGGGAGATATCTATACAGTTACCTCTTGTTCCACGTGTACCAGGACGCCCAGGAATTCCTGAGAGACCTGGAACCCCATCATTTCCAGGCAAACCAGGAAAACCTCTAGGGCCTTCTGGACCTGTTGGTCCTGGTGGACCAGGGAGTCCGGGGGGAGCACTTTGAGTCTGACAGTGGTTACAGTTGTGTAGCCTTTCACTCTGAAGGATAGCAGGCAACTGGGCTAGGAGAATTCAAATGGAAAAAGTTTAGACTGTTCTGAGAATTATACTGAGAAGATATCATTATCCAATACAAAAACAAGCAAAACTGCAAACTATATAAATAAGAGTTTCAGATAATTATCTATTAGTCACTAAAAGCAAACATTATATCTTAATGTGGATGAGGCAGCAGATTTATGAATTCAGATTGATAAGGTCTGGAAATATTATGAAGTGTGGCATGAAAATATCTCAAAGGGAGGTATAGACAGTCCAGTGCCTTAGTAATATGAATTTTCCTTAGCTAGAGTTTATTTATAATTATAACAAGAGCACCCAAATCACTTTAAATAATGATAAAATAAATGAAAGATATGCATAAGATTCTTTGAAACTTACTTCTTAATACATCTGTACAAACTTGGCGAATAAACTCTTCTGAAAATTCCCTTCCCTGAATGAATACAAAAGGGTTATAAGATACACTGAATATGTTTTTAAAATGTGCAAGAACAACAGATATCAGGGACCATACATACAGGTTTTCCATCTGATCCAGGTGGCCCTGGGAGTCCTCTGTCCCCTGGCTGTCCTCTTGGTCCAGGAGGTCCAACCAAACCATGAATGCCAGCCTCGCCTTTTTGTCCACTGAAGCCTCTAATGCCAGGGTCTCCTTTCTCACCTTTCTAAAAACAAAGGAAGCAAAAAAGATAACTAAATCCCTTCACAGGGTTCCACAAGCACAAGAATCTTCATTCATTGTGAGCTGATGGCAGGCCTTCACTGAGGTGCTGTCATCAAATCAGAATAATCAAGATGTATGTGGATCAGCTAAATAGCAGACATTAATAGGTCTATGTCACCGAGATATAAATAATTCTTTGGACTTTGTAATTAATACATTTATTTGCAAAATGGCCATTTGAAATATAGTAATATTACAGATAACCAATTGTACATTTTTGTATGGGCCTAATTTTTAATCCAAGGCAGAGCCAGTTAAATACCCATTTAAAATATAATAAAAATATTAAACAATCACCTAAAATATTTTTCCTCCTCTTTTTCACTATATCATAGCTAGGCTAAATACAGAACTTTAAAAGCCTATTTTGGAAGGGTAGAAAATAAAAGGTTAAATTCTGACTCCACTGAAGTCAGTAACTAGAATGATGTCAGGATTTCACCCTTAGGCCCCCGTGTGTGAGTGGAATCACTGTGGGAGGTATGAGAAGGAGAGCCAGAAGTTCAATTTGTGTTAGATTGTTATCCAGACCTCAGTTCATCCCAGAATGATTGATGATAATTAACCCATCTGCTAGGGTAAGGTTAAGCTAACACTAGAAAACATTTGGAAATAAGTGAATTTAATCAAAGCAATTATTCCTGTACACATGCGACTACCTACGGCACTAGTTATTTTGGATTGCTTTTCAAACTTGAAGCCAACAAATCTCAAGTGCAGTGTAATTTGGTACATTTCCAGGTTTAAAATTAGTCTTGTATCTTTGTTCCCCTCCGAGTTTTTTCTTGCCATTTGTATATGGCTTCTGCATATTCTTATTGGTAGCTATACAGATCTACTTCCAAATATACTAAATGAAGCAAGGCACTAGGCAGGATGTTGCTAAACAGTCCATTTCTTTGGACAAAGAAGGAAGGTTTAAGAGGTTCTTAGTCGCACATCCTTTATAATGCTGTTCCAGGTTCTAAATTATAGCATCTATATTATATTGAACTAGCAAGCTTCCCTATAATGGAAATATAGGGTTCCTGCAAGACTTTCTGGTTTAGCCCTGTATTTGAAAGAGTGCAGAGGAGGATATTGAATAAAAGAAGTGTAACAGGGTGATCTGGCCTTTAAGGAGGAACAGTCAGCCCTGTTAATAAAAGTCCACATGGGAGTAAACAGGGAATGTCCCATTGGAATCCTTAAAAGTAAATAGAGGAGGAAGCAAGCTGTGAAAGTAACAGGTTGCTGCAAGGAAGGGGCCAGGTTGCTAAGCTGAAGCCAGAGCAAAAGGGACTCTCCTTCTAGTGTCCAGGACAGAGCAGAACTTTGTTTTGTCTATTTATTTATAAGACTGAACTTTGCTTTAGAGATCTGGATGTAATGAATTCTAGCTCATGCTAAGCAATGCACTTACAGGTGGTAAAGAAAGCAGGCGCTCACAGCCACCAGCAATAAAAAATGGATATAGAAGCCATGCAAAAAACGGCTGGCGGGGGTGTTCCAGCAGTTCCAGCTTCAACAGCACCTTTTTAGCAGAGATTGCAGGAGGAGCAGCAGCACTTCATGGTTCAGCTACTGGATCAGGGGAAGACCAGCACACAGTTGGGCACTACTACCCTAGCTCAAACAAGAGTGGGAATTCTCACAAAATGGGGCCAGATGATGATCCTGAGACCACCCACTCAAGAGGCCTTTCTAAAATCTTTTGAGTGGGTGACTGGAATGTACCAATGATGTCAGGATCAGTGGTCCACTAAGCAAGCCTCTTACCTGACAGGGAAAGTTTGGGCCACATACCAGGTCCTGGGAGCTGAGCTGACACAGATCTATGAAACCCTCAAGACCCCCATCTTAGACTGTCAAGGTTTTACCAAAGCGATACACCAGTGCCAGTTCCAGGAAGAACCATTTAACTCCGACTCCCAGCCCTTAACACTTGTCCATAGCTTCACTCTGCTTAAACCAGAGTCCTGCTTATCCACAGAAATAATAGAGGTGATAAGGAGGACAACACCAATTTTGCCACTTATTGCCTGTAGGACACCAAGAGTGAATTTGAAGACACTGGTTAGGTGATATCAAAGAGATAGCTCACCTAGTCGAGAACGTCCTTGACGCCAGATTAGAATACGGGAAATACCCTGCTGGACCAAAGGGACAGCCCCAGCAATGCATGAACTCAGAATAGGAAGGGCCTCCTACAGCTAGAAGCCTGTGGGTGGAGGTCCTTCACCCAACCTGGGAATTCTGCCCCAATTCCCAAAGAGATAAGGGTGGACTTAACAGTACCAGGCTACTGATTTGAAAGTAGAAATGGGATATAGTGACAAAATGAAAGAATGGGGAGCTTTCAGTCTGCTTTATGGGTGGAAAACTGGACATTGGTGCAGGAATTGCCCACAGATGGACTACAACTACATGGACACCAGGATCTCTGATAGAGGCCCCAGAACTGAGAGGCTATGTGGTCCCAGTGAAAAATAAAGAATACCCATGTTCTAGGCCTAACAGATTCAGGCTCTAGACAGACATGTATTGATTCCCCCTTAACAAGATGCCAATTCAAAGCCGATATGTTGTTTACCTGGGACTGCACTCTATTCCTCATACTTCTGCCATTGACCAGGATCTGCACATACCAAGATGGACTTCTCCTAGAAAGGAGTGGGACTAGGTGTACAAAATGGATTTTAGGCTCCAGTTTTGGTGGTCAGTAGGGAAGCAGGGGGGTACGGGCAAGGAGAGATATGTCTATCCATCTAAGAAGGAACAGCCAGCCCTCTTAAAAAAGCCCAAATGTAGGGCATTTAAAGCCCAGGAACCTCCTCCTTTTGCTCAAAAAAACAACAACAACAAAAAAGGAAAGTGAACTGGAAAAGGAACAGCTTGCTGCAAAGAGGGATCAGGTTGATGTGCTGGGGCCGGAGCATAAGCAGCTCCCCTGCCACTGTCCAGGACAGGGAAGAATTTTTGTTTCATGTAATTGACTGTTTGTTTAAAAGACTGAACTTTATTTTACAGAGCAGGGGAGAAACTCCTAAGTAAATACATTCCCCAAACAGTGGGCTAAGCAACCCACTTACAACAAGATATCCTTCCAAAACCTACAGGGTGTTAATCCACTGCTTTATCATTTACAATACTGTGCCATGCTTCTCTTTCCACAATTGGCCAGCTCCATACTGTTCTGTAGGGAGGGATGGTGAACAGGATCATGACTATACTGTCTTTAGGTGGTTGACATCCTAACATTATGGGACTATACCCAATCCCTGTCACAAATGTAAAAAGAAAGACTCCTGGAACTCCATTTCTAGAATCAGTTGTTATCTGGTCCTAACAAATTGTCCATCTAGGAAGCACTAGAGATCAGCTAAAGTTATTTAGCTTACATGTCTCTATAAATGGTAAGCTAGTGGATATTACATCTCATTACATATATTATTTGTTGGTTTCACCCTGAAAACCAATTGTGTAAAACTGGTGCCATTTTACTCAACAGGCTGGCTCCCTGTACATATTGAAAATTAAGCTTATTCCAGTTCTTTGCTTCTGTTAGCCTAGGGATAGCAATTGGAGCCTAGGATACGTGTGAGACTAGGGTGAGAAAAGGGAGTTTCCCCTTTAAGAGAGAAAACAGGTTAGGCCACACCCTTTCAGCTATATAAGCCTGTGGCTGGCTAAGTCTGTAGAGCAGCCTGGAGGATGACCCTCAGGATGGTGTGGAGTCCAGAGCCAAATCCACAGGAGGGAGAAGCCCAATAGAGAACCTGTGCAGCTTCACAGAGGGAATCATCCCTGGGAGGGAATACAAAAGGACAGCAGGCTGTGAACTGAGAACTCTTGCCATTGGGGTAGAAGAAGCTGCAAGCTGGAGAATGTTACTGTTGTGGTCAAGAAACTCTACACATGAGAACTACTGTTGTGGTGAACCGGGGATGCCATAACCTGAAGACTGTTTAGGAGTGTGGCCTGGGTGCCATGCGGCATAAAGACTCCTCCTCTGCAGAGAGCTGGCCTGATGATGAGGGAAATAAAATGAGGCACCTGAGTGTCTGCCTTCCAAGAGAGGACCTATACTTAATATGACAGCACAGATGTGGCAGACAAGACACCCAAATTTACAGATTGTTTGGAATTAGATTGGCAGATCGGCTACCCCAGCCAAAGGAAGGCCCTGCCAGTGAAGCTGGCACACCCTCAAAACCAAAGCAGCAAGGACACAGAGTTCTTTGGGTACCATTTTTCCTATGCAACTTTGGCAAAGAATTGTTGACTAAAAATACTGAATTAGAGGTACCATGCTTGGCTCAGAATACATAAAAGTTCACCTAAGTCTCTGAGATGAAGATTGTGGTCAACAAATCCCTATTCTGGAACAGTGGAATTCTCAACAGAAAGGGTAAAGCTCATCTGTGCAGGGAAAGGAGATTTTTAGGGACTAGTCTGACACTGTAGAATTAACTTTTAGAAAAACCAAAGACTTTCACAAGTTTTATCACATTTTCATCTAAGTGCAAGGTATAGTTCTTTGATATGACCTACTTCCATGAAAGTATGTAGAAATGTATCCTAAAAAATAATACTGTAACTAAACCAGAAACTCCAGAACACCCTTTAAGTCAGCTGCAACAGAACAAGCAATGCTTGTATACAAGACATTACTTGTATAACTGAGGGTGCTCAACCACCTGGGCGACCATCGCCTGCTGGAATTCACCATCCAGCACAAGGTGGCAAAGGCCTGCAGCAAAGGCAGCGGCCCTGGACTTCAGGAGGGTGGATTTCAATGAGGCAAGGAGAATAGTCGGGGAGGCACTGAGGTCCCGGAAGGGAGGGGAGGGGAGTCGGGTGTCCA
>NW_005842678.1:853428-855466 GCF_000455745.1 Alligator sinensis | reverse complement strand
AGAAAGACCGGTCGTTCCTTAAGGAGACGATCCTCCAAGCCCAAAAGGAGGTAATCCCAACAAGGATCAAAGGGGGCAAGAGGGCGCAAAAGCCCCCATGGCTCACCAAAAGCATATGGGAATGTCTCCTAGCTAAAAAGGAGGCATACGACCAATTGAAGGGAGGGGCCATCACCAGGGAGGACTATACCTCGGTTGCTCGGGTCTGTAGGGGGGCGGTCAGGAAGGCCAAGGCAGAGATGAAACTGGGACTAGCTGCCCAGATCAAGGACAACAAGAAGTCCTTTTTTAAATACATAGGGGGTAAAAAAAAGGTACCAGGTAACGTGGGGCCTCTGCAGGACACGCTAGGAAATCTGGTTGTCGCACCAGACAACTGTCAGAGCTGATTTGGATCAGTGCCTCAACACAGTGGAACTTTCTAGCACAAGGCACGGTAAGGCAGGGGAAGTCTCGGCATGGTGAAGAGTTCCCGCCGAGGAAATGCAGATTTGCATAATACGATTGGCCGATCTTAAATTATTCCCACGTGGCGGCTGGCAACGCCAGCGAAAATTGGCTCGCTAGCCGTATAAAAGGTTAGAGGCATTTCGTCCCTAATTGGAGAACTCCGCGATTCCCCCTGGAGTGAAACTCCGGCAGCTTGATCACCTGCCAACGACTCCCCGTCGGCGAAGCCTTGCGATGTATCCTCCATGTTGCATGCCCGAGTTAGACCCGAGCTACCCGGTCTACAAGAGCTCCTCGATTACCGATTAAAGAATAGAATTGTTGCAACTACGATTGCCTGCGCTGTATACGACTCTACAGTGTAAGTAAAGCTACCTCTGTTTTTTCCAATTGATACGTGTCTCGTCTGTGCCTAATTCCGCTCCGGTGATAGACAGTACCCATCTGCCCGCCACGGGATCGTAGCCGCAATCCCAGCTAGCGTTCCCGAGGACTCCTGATCCTCAATTCCCCCTCGGCCCCCACATGGCATCACGAACAGGATCAGCGGGATCGGGATTAGGATCGACAGGATCGGAGTCAGGATTTGGGGAAGATCTAATGGAGCGGGAGCTAGTGAGAAGTTGCCCCTGGCGTAGCGGGAGACGCCACGTGGCCAGCTCTGAGGAACTAGGTGCCCACATCGCGTATCACCAGGCGGGCGGAGTGGGTGAAAGGTTTATCGATGGCTACCTTTCACTGAAGGAAAAAGGAGAAGAGGTATCGGAAGTATGGGAGGCACATCTGCACCCCGAGGCATTCAGGTGTGTGATGGGCAGCGAGAGAGTCCAGTTCAGGCCCTGGGAGAGAGGGAACACCGCACCCCTTGCCAGATGGGAATTGGGCGACGTGAACCTGGCTCTCAGCCAGGAGTTCACTCACTGCGTACAGCTCACACGGGAGGATGAAGAGCTGATGACGGCTGACCGGTTTAGCCCCCCGCAGGTGCTTGGGTTGAGAGGCCATACGAGTGTAGCCCCGAGGGATAAAAGAGAGAGAGTGTTGGATGTGTTGCTTCGCGCTGTGACAACTTTGTTGCGGAGGAATGCAGACCTAGAAGCCTGACTGCTCGCGGCCGTTCCGGTGGCACGAGAAGCGGCAGAGGAGAGAGGCCCTGAGTCGACGCCACTCCAAGATGGCGCCGAGGAAGGAGCGAGCTGCCTGGAACCGGAAGAGAAGGGAGGAGCTTCGGGAGAATCGGCAGGAACCCGTCTGGCGACCCCGCCCACCAACACATGCGGAGGAATGCAGACCTAGAAGCCTGACTGCTCGCGGCCGTTCCGGTGGCACGAGAAGCGGCAGAGGAGAGAGGCCCTGAGTCGACGCCACTCCAAGATGGCGCCGAGGAAGGAGCGAGCTGCCTGGAACCGGAAGAGAAGGGAGGAGCTTCGGGAGAATCGGCAGGAACCCGTCTGGCGACCCCGCCCACCAACACAACGTCGCTTCCGGCGGTCCCGCCTCCTTTCCACGGGGAGGGGGCAGTGAGCGGAAAAAAATCCGCCCCTCTCCACAGATGCAGCGGCAGCTTCGACAGCGGCTACGTGTTCTG
>NW_005842678.1:822534-852810 GCF_000455745.1 Alligator sinensis | reverse complement strand
GAGTCCAAGCGCTCATGAAGTCAGACACAGGGACTTTGAATGACCCAGAGCGAGTGTGGCAACCGCCGCAGAGGATGAAAGAGGAGAGGATTATGTTTGGTTTCCTGTTGCACCACTCCAGACTCACGAAGCGACAGCTGCGGATCCTGGGAGACGAAGGTCAATGGCAGTTGGCCCATGAGTTGGGTTTCCAGTGTCCGAAGGATCTAGACGGAGACTCTGGAGCGTCCTCATCATGCTAGGACAAGACAACGCAGTGTCCGTGTGTGGATCGTCATTCGTGGCGGTGCATTTGGGGGCATGCAAGAGCTATCCAGAGCTGAGTCGAGTTCAAGCACCTGTGTCACGTGCTTGAAGGAGAGTGGGGAACCAAGAGAAGAGATCTGATTACCCCTCCAAATAAATAGTGTTATATAAGCTGATAAACAGTGTCTAAGAATTCTTTTTTCTACAGTGTTTACCCGAGGTTCGAAATACGTGTCAGAAGCGGATCCAGACAGAGAGAAAGAGAGACGCAGAGGTCGTCTGATGCATGACTCCACCATGACACCTATTGAACCCCTCGTGATTGAACTTTTTGTGCCCAATATATTAATGTGTTTGTGTATGTGTGTTGGTTACTATTTGGTTCGATCCTTAGAGGACGAACTACTGTCGTTATATACTTTTGTACATAGTCGGTTATCTTTAAGAAGGAGTGATAACTTGGATGGCATGCACGTGCTTCAAGTCCCAGCTGTGTCTTCGGGAAGGGGGCATGTCAGAGCTGATTTGGATCAGTGCCTCGACACAGTGGAACTTTCTAGCACAAGGCACGGTAAGGCAGGGGAAGTCTTGGCATGGTGAAGAGTTCCGGCGTGGACAGAGTTCCCGCCGAGGAAATGCAGATTTGCATAATACGATTGGCCGATGTTAAATTATTCCCACGTGGCGGCTGGCAATTGGCTCACTAGCCGTATAAAAGGTTAGGGGCGTTTCCGCCCTATTTGGAGAACTCTGCGATTCCCCCTGGAGTGGAACTCCGGCAGCTTGATCACCTGCCAACGACTCTCCGTTGGCGAAGCCTTGTGACGTATCCTCCGTGTTGCATGCCCGAGTTAGACCCGAGCTACCCGGTCTACAAGAGCTCCTCGATTACCGATTAAAGAATAGAATTGTTGCAACTACGATTGCCTACGCTGTATACGACTCTACAGTGTAAGTAAAGCTACCTCTGTTTTTTCTAATTGATACGTGTCTCATCTGTGCCTAATTCCACTCCGGTGATAGAGAGTACCCATCTGCCCACCACGGGATCGCAGCCGCAACCCCAGCTAGCGTTCCCGAGGACTCCTGATCCTCAATTCCCCCTCGGCCCCCACAACAACAAGACTAACCTATATAACAATTTCTTTGCCTCCATTTTTCTGAGCAGGGACCAGGTCATCCCCCCCCATCGGGACCCCTGTAGGTCCCAGGGGAGGCACACCCAGGCCTAGGGTCAGTGAGGACCTAGTCAGGGAATTTGTGGAGGGACTGGACGTATTTAAATTAGCAGGTCCTGACGATGTCCACCCCAGAGTATTGAGGGAAATAGCAGAGGTCATTGCGGGACCCCTGGCACGGCTTTACGAGCACTCATGGTGCTCTGGCAAGGTGCTAGAAGACTGGAAAAGAGCCAATGTGGTCCCTATTTTCAAAAAAGGGAGGAAGGAGGACCCAGGAAACTATAGGCCAGTCAGTCTTACCTCGGTCCTGGGTAAGCTTTTTGAGAGTTATCCTGGCACATGTCCATGAGGGGCCAGCAGGGGAGATTATTCTTAGGGGCAACCAACATGGGTTCATTAGAGGCAGGTCCTGTCAGACCAACCTGGTGACCTTCTATGACCATGTCACAAAATCCTTAGACGCAGGTGTAGGAGTGGACGTAGTCTTTCTGGACTTTAGGAAGGCCTTCAACACGGTCTCTCACCCCATTCTCATTAAAAAACTAGGGTACTGTGGCATCGACATCTACTGTCAAATGGCTCACTAGTTGGCTGGAGGGCCGCACCCAGAGAGTGGTGGTGGACGGGTCATTTTCGACCTGGAGGGATGTGGGCAATGGGGTTCCACAGGGCTCGGTCCTCGGGCCCACACTGTTCAACATGTTCATCAGCGACTTGGACAGGGGTGTAAAAAGCACCCTGTTCAAATTTGCAGATGACGCTAAGATGTGGGGGGATGTAGGCACCCTAGAAGGGAGGAATAGGCTCCAATCAGACCTAGACAGGTTACAGGGGTGGGCGGATGAGAACAGGATGGGTTTCAATACTGACAAGGGCAAGGTGCTGCACCTGGGGAGGAAGAACCAGCAGCATACCTACAGGCTGGGGAACTCCCTTCTCATCAGTGCAGAGGCAGACAAGGATCTTGGAGTCATTACTGATGCCAAAATGAACATGGGCCGCCAATGTGGGGAAGCAGTCAGGAAGGCCAACCATACTTGTCATGCATCCACAGATGCATCTCAAGCAGGTTCAAGGAGGTGATCCTCCTCCTCTATGCAACACTGGTCAGGCCACAGTTGGAGTACTGCGTCCAGTTCTGGGTGCCACACTTCAGGAGGGATGTGGACAACATGGAGAGGGTTCAGAGGAGGGCCACCCGCATGATCCGGAGTCAGCAGGGCAGGCCCTACAAGGAGAGGTTATGGGACCTGAACTTGTTCAGCCTCCACAAGAGAAGGCTGAGGGGGGGATCTGGTGGCTGTTTACAAACTGGTCAGGGGGGACCAACAGGCACTGGGGGAGTCCCTGTTCCCCCGAGCACTCCCAGGAGTGACAAGAAATAACAGTCACAAGCTGGCAGAGAGTAGATTTTGGCTAGATAGCAGGAGGCACTACTTCACTGTCAGCGCAACTAGGATCTGGAATCAACTTCCAAGAGAAGTGGTGCTAGCTCCTACCCTGGGGGTCTTTAAGTGGAGGCTGGATGAACACCTCACCGGGGTCATTTGATCCCAGTACTCTTTTCTGCTATGGCAGGGGGGTGGACTTGATGATCTGCTCAGGTCCCTTCTGACCCTACCAATTATGAAACTATACATAAATTGCTATGATGCAACAGTTACATCTGCATTGTTCTGTAGTAATATAAATGTAGCAAAAACACGTGGACTTTAATCCCAATTAATGCAGCATCAAGTTAAGAAAATTTAGTCAACTAGAACCATCACAGGATCATGAAGACGTAACTCCTCAATCATAACAGCTGATGTGTAGTTTTAAGCAGCGGTTTCCCATTCTCTTTTAGAACAACCAAAAAAAGGTGAAATTACACATTATAATTAAAACATTTTAAGAGCACTTAAAACTTGAATGATTGCACATTAAGGTTTGTTAACTAGTGTTAAGTGCCCTCTAGGTATCCAAGTTATGCTACTATAGGCAAGGATTATCCTTTGAGATGTGCTACCTAGCTCAAGTTAATTTCTGGGTGCTCATCTAACAAAAAAACACCCATTGCAGTCCTCCAGTGTCAACCAGGACTCTATGGCCCTCTACAGACAGCTGGGAATAGGGGGCCTGGGATGAGTGAGGAGGGAGGGAAAGGGGCAAAGGGGGACAGGGGGACCAAGGAGAAGGGGGCAGGATTGGAGAGGGGAAGAGGAACGAGTGAGAGGGAAGTGGATGAGTGGGGAGCTGCTGGATTGCCACCCTCTTTGTCTCCTAAACTGACCCCTGCATCTCCAGACCAGACCTTGGATCTCCAGAATCACCAGACCCTGCCATCCCAACCAACTCATCTATCCCCCTATCAACTTCTCAAACCCTGGATCACTGCCCTGCCACCTCAATCAGCCCGAGAGTGGAGGAAGTAGTAGTGGTGGGGGGTTGCTCTTTACCACCTGCTTCTGGGGTCCCTGCAGATCTCACTGACCCTGCACACCCAGATCCAGTCCCCACTAGTCCCTGCAACTGAATGAGGGACCTGGGGACGAAGGGCAAAGAGATGCTGAGCAGCAGCAGGGTCTGATAGGGGCTGAACCCAGGTGTACAGGGCAATATAGGCTGCAGGGAACCCAGAAGCAGGCAGGGAGGCAGCAGCCACTCCTCTCTGCTGTCACTCCTCTCAGGCCAATTGATTGGGATGGCAGGGCAGTTATGCTGAGGGTGGAGGCACTGATCAGGAGGTGAAGGCAGAGGGGAGGGATATCCGAGGGCTGATGGGGACAAAGGAGGAAATCCAAGTGGTACAGGGATTCCCCACATCCTCCCCAGCCTATACTTTAGCTAGAGAGCTGGTAAGCAGGACAGGTATGGAGCAGACTCGCAGCCCCTAGCCACACCCCTGCTTGCCAGTCCTCTAGTAGCAGGTCTGTTCAGAGCATATTAGAGAGTATTAACCCCAAATGTGATCACTAACATTTTATTTAGCTTTAACACAGACTGACATTAGCACCTGCTAACTCTAAAATGTAATCTAACCCTATGATATAAAAGATAAAGCGGAGCTAAGTTTCTTAAGACCACATTCAATTTCACTGTTTGGCAATGTCAATGTTACCATTTTGTTGCAGAAATTTGGTGCTTTTATTTAATGCCATTACATTTGTAGTATTCCCCTTCTTTCATGCTGTGATAAATGTATTTACTTGTATTTTCATTAGACAGATTATGTCTGGAGACTGTTTAGGGAGGAAGCTTTTAACTGCAATACCAGTTGTATATGCCAATATCTGAAAATCAAGCCATTTATTTAGGTATCTTAACTATGTATTTTTGTGGGTACTTCTAAAAACCCAGTTTTAGAAATGTGACATGAGAAATTATTTAAAGCACTAGGGAGTTACTTTTATTTTTCTAATTATGTTTATAACTATAAACCACATTTAGACACATATTAATTGAAGTTACTTTATTTAAAGCAGTTTTAAAGAGGCATTGGAAGATTTAAGAACCAACCAATGCAGAGAAAATGGCATCCAGTATAGAAAGCAGTATAGCTGCAGGCTGCAAGTCAATATAACAAAACAAATCAAAACAATGGAATCATTAGCACAACTGCTTGCAGAACCTGCCAAGAAACTAAATGAAACTGCTAAAAGAACATTTTCTACAGTATATCTTGGTCCTGTAATAGACAGCCACATCCTGTGTGTGGCCTTGTTTGCTGACCCTTAATATTGGCAGAGATAATCAAGAAAAGCAGAAGAGCTAGCTTAACAAAGACTGAAAACTACTGACAGAAGATACTTTACACTGAAACGACTTTATTATACAAGTACTATATATTTTATTAAATGTGTGTGTAAGGCGGGGTAGGTACTGTATGGCCCAGGCCCTGTCTGACCTGGCACCTTCCCGGTGAATGGCATCAGGATGGGGAGGGGTCAGTGCTATTCCCAGCTGCTCTCTGGTGTTATTTCTTTTTCTCCCCTGCCATGACTGATATTCTTTCAGCTAAGAAGCTGGTTCCACTGGGTGATAAGTCCAGGCTTGTTGGAGAAATTTCTTTGTGGGGCTCTGCCATCCCTTCACACCACTCTTAGCACTTCCTAAATGTTATCCAGTTTTTTTCTTGGAGTCATAACCTTAGGGGCAAATTGGGCAATCCTACCCTGCAGTGATCCCAGTCAGGCCCTTCTGGTGAGTTCATTAGAAGTCCCCCCCCATGACTCAAATCCATATGGTTCATCATGCTTTCAGGGTTCCTCCCCTTCTATAAAGTGATTAAGAGTCTCAAGGATAAATTAACTCTGACCAAACCATTTAATTCCTTCAGTCTCAGAGAGCACATAGACTGAGGTCCCTTCGTTTCTTCAGGGTTCTTCATCCTCTATCAAATGATTAACAATCTCCATGGTAAAGCAACTCAAAATGCTTCCATTAATTCATTAATTCATATTCAGTCTACCAAGTTGTGTCAACCAAAAATCAATTCATGTGTTCAGGGTTTATCCCCCACCCCATCAATTAACTAATAATCTCTAAAGTAAATCAATTTGGTGCGCTTGGTGCAGGGCTGGCTCCACTGCCCCAGGTCATAATAGGCTTGGGCTCCCATGCCTCACACCACCTGGCTCCTCTTCATCCCAAGCTCTGCTTCTTACTCAGGCAAGCCACACCAGTGTTCTGCTTGAGGGTACCTGAGTTCGTTGGTGGTCTTCAAACCACACGTGCCTGCTACCTTGAGTGCTTTCACCCACCGCTCACTACAGACCAGCGTAAACAGGAGAGTCCTCTGGCATCATCTCTCCACGGATGCTGCAGCTTCTTCCAGCTGCCACTTTCCAGAGCCAGAAGTACTGCTTTGAACTTCCCACCTGCCAATCCAGATGTAGCGCTCGCTCCAGAAGCACAGTGCAGTGCTCCGGGCTGTGGCTACGGTCCCCCTCCCACCTGGGGTAAGTGAAGGATGATTATCCTCCCTGGGTTTTCCTTCATCTCCAGGGCCTTTCCTCTTACAATGTGTAAAACAAGCAATGTTATCAAATTAATAATATGTTCAATTATAGCAGTAGAAAATTTCCATCACTAGAAACGATTTGGGGACAGGAAGCAGTATGGACATTCATTCTGCAACAACTCCCTCTCATACCTTCTCCAAATTGGGAAGATAATGATCTCTGGAAGGCATAGGAGCCTTTCCCCAGCCACTATTTCTGATCTCCAGGAAGAGTTAAACCAGGGGAAAGCATGCCAATGTTTAGTCTCCCAAGAGAAACTGTCCTGGGGGCAATTTCTACCTCATTATAGCTGGGTACTTTTCTCCCAGAATGGCCATTTTTGCTGCAGGAGAAAAAGCTGGAATATCTAAACACTTGTGGTTACTACTGGGAGAGTGGCAATTCCCCTGTTAAACTGAACATCTAGATGTGGTCAAATATTATGATGGTTTAGAACAGTGGGCCAACATTTTGGAAGGCATGCTACAAATTATTCCCACCCTCCTCAAGCACCACACTGATCCCTTTCCTTTACCCAATCTGATGTTCAGCTTTCTGTTCCCTGACCAAGCTGCTGCTCTGTTTTCTGCTCCTTGCCCTATCAGCCACTGTGCTGTCTCCTTGATTTGTTGTGTGCCCCCCCACCCCCCCCCCACACACACACACAGGGTGCCAGTGCCAGGTGTGGTACCATTCCACAGGTCAGTTATCCTTAGTTTAGAATATGTAGGAGCATCAAAAATGTAATCTAAAAGGTATATAAAGTAACTTTTTGGTAAGCTAAGCTACCTTGTCCATGATTTCAGAACATAGGGTTATTTAGCAAAGGTATCTCTAGTAAAAAATTCAGTGTTATAAAATTTGGGATTTTTTTTTTTAAATGAGAGCTTGGCATGATGAATGAACCCTCCAGAAAGTTACACACTTTTTTTTTTTTTTTTTAAAGTTCCATCCTTATTTTTCATCAATTAGACCTTTCTTTTGACTGACCTCTTTAAATTTTTTGTCTTTGGATTTTATTTTATTTAGTGTCTAAAGATCTTGTCTTTACTTAGTGTTCTTTTTACTTTCTACTACACTGACTTCCATCAATATTATTTTTGTACTGGATCATTATTTTATTTTATTTTTTTTTGTTAAAAGACTTTGTGTCTTAATATTGCTCTTTCACCTATACAGCAATTAGGACACATGTAAGCCAAATAGTTACAAACAGTGATTTCAGAAGTCATTATTCACAAAATTTTCCAATAAGACCATAAAATGGTGTTTGTAAAAGCATACCTCTCCTCTTTCTCCATTCAGTCCTTTTGTTCCCTTTAGAAAGCAATAGAGAAAATTATGAATACAAGATGAATCAAGTTGATAAATATGGTCTTTGTTACTTCAGACTTCTTCTCTCACCTTTTAGACTCGCTATGCAATAAATAAACCTGATTCTTTTCTCTGCTCTGTAGTATTTCTTAATAGACAAAATGTTTTCATTTTGTTGTATTAACTATCCCATAATTTTTTAAAAATAGTTACACACACAGAGACATAAATATGTAGGAACTTTTAGTGAGTGCTGTTTTATTTCTAGATATAATGAGTTACAATATTAATGTCAGTTATCTTTGAAAGGAACAAAAATGAAATGCAGTTTTCTTGAAACTGACTACTTCTTTTAATGATACCTGATGACCTGGAGTTCCTGATCTTCCTTTTTCTCCTTTTTGTCCCTTCAAAAAAGAAATATAATTTTTTAAAAATATGTAGTCAAGGTACGACACCCAACCAAAATCCCATCTATCAATGGAATCAAACAAAATCCCGCATCACCATTCCTGAGAGGGTTGGACTAGATGACCTTCTGAGGTCCCTTCCGACCCTAATTTTCTATGATTCTATGAATCCACTTCAAGGTGTAGATATAAGCATTTGTATTATAATCCCTAATCTGTAACCTGAATATCAAGGAGAACACTGATCTCCATCTCTTCTACTTATTTCAGTGGTTTTCAGGTAGCTTTCAGTCTGAAAGTCCTCATATTTATATTACAGAAATACAGTTTCAGAGTTGAAATTTAAAAACATTATTCTCACTGCTGTTATGGGATGATTTATTGAGTTAAATCTACATCCTGCCATCTATGTATTCAAGCAAAATTTCCATTTATTTTAATTTTTAAAACCAACACTTCAAATTAATTCAGCACTTGATTTATTAGTAAATATATCACAATCGTTTTGGATGTAAAACAGAGTTAATATACCTGGATACCTCTTTCGCCCTCGCTTCCCTTGGTCCCCTGTAAATATTAGAAGGTATTATAACATGTCCACTGTTAAGTAGTCCATTTTCAAAATATTCATTTTAATTTTATTCAGTAAATACAAGACAAGTTACAAATTATGCATATCAGTAATGAACAACCTCAAATGATTTACAGGTGTACAAACACTAAAAAGCAATAAAGCACAGAGGAAATTTATTGTGCAGATAACTCTCAATAAGGACAGTGATTTTCATATGTCAAATTAAAGAGGATAGTATATAATGATGCATTCAATTTGTCATTGGGAGTTAAGCCACTGTTTGCACAGAATTTAAATAAGGCACCATAGGTTTTCCTGTTTTGTTTCCAGAGGACAAAATTTGTCGACATTGTAACCAGACACAATTCTAAATCAATACTAGCTCGCCTGATTTCCCCCACTATGAACAAAGCACAACTCTTGCAGTTAATTATATCAGGCTCACTATCCCTTAACAGTTCATCTACTGTCATCTCTTGAATGAGTTTAATTGCATCACTGAGTGCAGATCTGACCAACTGGCAGCCCACAAGTAATTAATCTATGTACTCTGACCTGAATGCCCTTCCCACATTGCTGCTGATGAAATCTCTGGCCTCCCACTCTCTCCTCCAGCTTCCACTTTCTGCTCCTGCCACTAGCAGGACTGGGAGCCTTCATTGGAGCCTTCTGTGCAGCCCAGAGATCCATGCCCTATGCAGTTTGTGGCCCCCAGCCACTAAGAATTTGGACACCTCTAACTTAATTTCAGTAAATTGTTTTCTAAATGCTTTCATTTTGCATCATTTGACTAGATTTTACGTGGTTAGTTGCAGTGCACCACTAATTATAATTTGTTAGATTTCTTCATTTTGTTTCAAGCTAAGGATCCAGAAACTGAGGCACAGGCCATAATTTTTGCAATGTATTATGAAAATTTAAATACGAATCTTGAAGAACTACAGCACAAAGAGTTTAATTCTGCCATGACAGGTGTCATGAGACTGAAGGCTCAGTTTCAAGCAGAGCTAAGAATGTAAAAGAATCAGATTTTCTTATTGGAAGACAAGTTAATGAGAACACAACAAATACTTTCCTATTCTATTTCATTTACTTACTACACAGACAATTGCTGGTTAACAGCTAGAATGGTCACTTAACCCACTTCTGTGGGCTTGTTTCTGAAAGACTTTCTTTCATAGAAAGGGTCTATTATAGAATTTCATGTGAAGTACTTTATATAATAAAAGTTATAGAAACTACTTACCTTTGTACCCGGTGTCCCAGGCATGCCCGAGTACCCTGGTTCGCCTGGAATACCTACTCCTCCTTGTTCTCCCTGAGTAATACAATAGCTCCATAAGTATCACTGATGTGCTGTGTATAAGAACATATATTGCGTATTTTTTCAAAATCATATGTCTTAGCTATGATAATCTGAGATTTTATAACACATGATGATTGAAGTGTGCATTATTTTTTTCAAAGTCAAATGCAGCCAGAATAATTCAAGTCATGACAATATTCTCTTACTCTTTCTTATCTCAACCATCCAACATCCAGAAAAAATGTTTTGATTGCCCTTTACCAAAGGCATTTTAATATTACATTAACAAAGCTACATGTAGTAATGTCAGTTTACTTTTGAACAACTTAACATTAAAAATTATGTGATTTAATATACCCTTGTCTATATTCAATGTCTATACAACATTTAAGCATAAAGGACTGGACATTCACTTTTCTTACACTGATTTCTTTGAAGGTACTTCAACTTTATATTGCTTAGGAAACTTGTATAATTTCCCTCCTTGGAAATTTTCAATAACAGGCTGGACAGAATTCTGTCTTGGATGTTTGAGAGAGAACAAACTCTTGCTCTGTGAAGGGGGTTAGAGTAGATGATCTTCAGGGGTACCATCTATCTGACACAGCCATCCTCCCTGCAGATTGTGTTCCTCCTCTGCCTGACCCAACACATCTTTCCCTCCTGGCTGTCTGTATCTGCCTCTTGGTCAACTTCAGGAAGATAAGTAGAAAGTATTCCAGGTAGTACCTAAGCCATGGACTCAAGGTTAGAACACTTTGCTGGGAAGCAAAACCTGCAGGCTCCATCCTGCTCTGAGTAAGCAAGTACAATTGCACCTATGTTCTGGGGGTAAAATATGAGAGGTCCCATCTCCTGCACTACCATTTTACTTGTACCAAACACTCACATACTTGGGTGATTCCATTTTCCCCTAGGTGTAAAAAGAATTCAAACTGTAAGTGCCAAAAACTACAGTTACATAGCAACATTAGCGCCACTTAAGCATAAAGGTGAAACAGTATTTAGCTGTAACTTTTGGGCAAGCTATGGTTTCCCTCATATTCTTCCCTTCTGCACATGAAAAAATACATTTTTTCTTGACAAGGTACTATACAAATGTATAAGTAGAGATAAGTAACTAGAATAAACTTTTAATAGCATACTGGTATGGAGAATTACAGATCTAACCAATTTTCTATATGGATAAGACACAAACAATTGGCTAAACCCTCAGTTGGTATAAAATTGCATATACACACAGACTTCACTGGGACTCTACTAATTTATATTACCTAAAGATACAGTACAATGTTAATAACAGCCAACCATTAAATATGTTCTAATTTGATACAAAACGTCCTTTGAACTGACAAATAAATCATGGAACTTTTAATTACAGTGCCTGTCTTCTAATGGATTGTTTCCAGATTTCATATTTACCTTAGCTCCTGATAATCCTGGCTTCCCTTGTATTCCAGGTTCACCTTTATCTCCCTATTAATAAAACAATGTTTAAAGCTTTTGGGTGTGAATATAAAATATAAAAGGAATGTTGCTTAGATTCTGGCTATATATAGGCATTCAACTGAAGTGCTGCAAAGCTACAAAGTTGCATCAAAGGCAGGCACACCAGCTGGGGAGTGGAGATAATGGACAGCTTGTTCTCTACCATCCAGGGAAAGAAAACAGGCTGCCAATGATCAGCTGGCAGCTGCTGAAAAGCAGCATCTTCCAAAGACAAGAGTCTAGCAAGAGTGGCAGCAGTGAGAACTGCTCTCCTCACTCTTGCCAACCATAGTACTGCAACTGCCAGAGCCCCAGCTCTTGCTAAGGCTTTTATTGTGGTGGCAGGAACTCTCACATCTCAACCAGCCCGCTCCACTGATTGACAGAGCAGCCAAAAGGGAGTGTCAGGGTACGGTGAGGGAACTCCCACCACTGCTCAAACAGACTCGGAGAGTCCAAGGTCTAGTCAGAGGTGACAAAAATTGGCACTACTACTTGAACAGTCCCAGAGAGAGCTGAAGCTGTTCAAGATGCTTCAGCAACTGGCTTTCTACAGGGCTTCCTGACAGCTCAGCATTGGATAGGCTATCAAGGAGCCAGCTGTTCTCCTCCCCACTTGGGGGTGGGAGAGCAAAGGAATTTGGGACAATGGGTGGCCCATCCTTCTAAGTGAAACTGAACAGGTATCATATGCAGTGCTAGGAATCTTCTTTCTCCGGCAAATACTGGCCACACATGCGCTTTACTGTGGAGTGAACTAATTAGCTGCAGGGTAAAGCATCACCATCTACACATGCAACAGCATTAGGCCACAGTAAGTAAATTAATGCCGCGGTAAAATAGTACTGTTGGGGACAGTACTCTCTTATGGCGGGATAATTAACTGTGATTAAACACAGATGTAAACATAGACCATGGGCATAAATTTGCACCTGGTCAGGCTAGCCAGTCAGGGGCCAGATTTTTCCGGCCCGCTGCCTAGCCACACAGCACTGCACTTTCAGTACCCTCGTGCCTCAGCCAGCCCCTCTGCTACCTAACACTGCCCTCCAGAGCCCGGGGCTGACACCCCATACCCTCTGGCAGCCCAGACCTATTCTACCTTTCACTGTTCTCTTTTCTTACTGTTCTCCTTGCTTACTCAGCAAAGAGGCTTGCAAGCGCTAGGGCTTGCTTGCATGAAAAAAATATTCATTTTCATATTAAAAACTACAGGACAAATAATCTTTTCTGTTTCTTAGATCATGTTTCTATAAAGGTCAGTTACTGATTATCTTGATCCTGTGCTGCTTATAGAAACTAGAGTGAGTTTTGAAAGCACTGAAAAATCCAGTTGATTGTATTGTGCAGACATGTCCAATACGTTTCTTTTCTCAACATGAAGACATCTATTTCATTTGAGAATGCCATAAAAATACATTTTATTTTAAAGTGCATTCAGCGTTGACCTAACTCGGTTCCCATTGAGAGGGTCACTTGTAAACTCCCAGCAAGAAGAGCAAAATTAAGATGATGCTGAGCACTTGTAAGAATGTTACCTTCAACATAAAAGTTAATATTTATATGTATCCAAATATCAATTGTTCAACTAAAAATATGTATATATGGATAGAGGCAAGTCTCCAAGTATAAACTAAATATTTTCTGGGCCATATCATGAAATGTTTATTCAATCAAAACTCATGTAACTTAAAAGTTTATACTAGCAGCTAAGTATGAATTTATTTAGCAACTTTTTTAGGTACTACAGACGTGGGTCAAATTGCATCTTACTGTAACTCTAATGCAATCAATAAAATTACATCTGAAATAAATTTGGCTCAGTAGGTGGAAAATGCAACACAACTTTATTTAACACAATTAAAATATAAATAAATGTAATGTAGATACAAAGTCAGGCTATATACTGAGAATTATTTGACCCTTAGTATTGAAGAACATTTTCCAGGACTGCAGGACTTGGAACTAAACAGATGCCAAGATGCATGACACAACAGGCATAGGCTGGGATGCTTTATCAAAGCTATTTAGTACTTTAAAAATTGCACATAAGAGTTAGATATGGCAAATAATAGTATTCAGTATTCTAGATACCAAAACCCCCCTAAAAAACTGCATAACACATGGTTCTGGAACTTTGTAATCTTTAATTTGGTAACACTCCACTATTCATCCCAATCAGTAAATTAAAATTAATGCCCTCACCTTTGGCCCAGGTGCTCCAGGTAGACCAGGTGTGCCTTCACGACCTATTGTACCCTATTTATGAAAGGAAAAAAAAGAGGTTTTAGAGAAGTCATAGCTGTCCCTATCTCAGCTGTATTGTTTATTACATGCATAATAACAGAGTACAGAGGCTGAGAATATTATTTTTTAAAGTTTACGATAGTCCTAATCCACCAAACGTTTTATACAAAATGGAACAACCTAATCAAGGGAAAGGCCTGTCTGAGGGGGAAATACTTATTTGAAGGATTGTGATGCTTCTCATACTGGGTCAACTACTCATTGCATTTAAAGTAACACAGATAGAACTGGGATTACAAGGTCCCTATTACCATTTTAGATGATTATCAGAAATTGAGATGTGTCCTCCCCTAGTTGAAACTGCAAATTGTGGCTTGCCTCCACTCCCTTACAGAATGGGGAGTTCGTGGAACAGAAAGTTAATCTTTGGGATATACATTTATTTTTTTCTTTTTCTTTGCAGGCATCAGAATTGGTGCATTCATTCAGAATTCAATACTTCTACCATTTTTACATTCACCAATTCACTTTGTAGCATGGATACGTAAAGCTCATAAGCATACATCACAGACCTCTTTAAGAGAATCATAGAAGTAGGGTTGGAAGGGACCTCGTAGATCTTCAAGTCTGACCCCCTGCCTGGGCAGGAGGAAAACTGGGCTCAGTTGACCCCAGTCAGGTAGGCATCAAGCCGCTTCTTAAAGACCCCCAGGGTAGGAACCAGCACCACTTCCCTTGGAAGTTGGTTCCAGATCCTAGCCACCCTAACTGTGAAGTAGTTCTTACGGATGTCTAATCTAAACCCACTCTCCAACAACTTGTGGCCATTATTCCTTGTAATCCCGGGGGGCACTAGGGGAAACAAAGTCTCCCCCAAACCCTTCTGGTCCCCCCTAGTGAGTTTATAGACAGTCACCAGGTCCCCCCTCAGCCTTCTCTTGTGAGAACAGGTTTAGGTCCCGTAGCCTCTCATTGTAGGGTCTGCCCTGCTGTCCCTGGATCATGCTGGTGGCCCTCCTCTGGACCGTCTCTGGACCCTCAAAAGAATGATCCTTCTTTTCCTGGTTTCCACTGATAGAAATGTGTCGATAAAGAGATGTGTAATTGTATTTGTTCCAAAAAAAACCCCTAAAAACCATTAGAAGTTTAGCCCATGCCTGGGTTTCTCTTTTTTTCACTTAAAGTTACTCCAAGTATAACAAAAGTTACTCCAAGTGTAACAAATCTTATTTTTAAATCATGTTTTCCAAGAAGGGATTCCCATTTACAGAACTTTCCACATCTGGTGTTAATATATGGTTTTTGTCCCTAGGTCATCAAACTTTTTCTTTGGACTCTAGAATTGCAGATTCAATAAAAATCATGTACACATTTCCTGAATTCATATTCTCTTTTTGGACGCATGCATACATTTAAAAACAATACTTACTGAATAATCATTATTGATTAATACAGGTAATTGATTTAGTGAATTACAATGTGACACAAGCTTGTGACTCCACAGAGCTGATCAAATACTTGGAAAATAGTCTTTCTAGAACATTTACAACAATATTTTCTAATAATCCAGTGGATGTGTCCTATTATTCAAATGAACCCCTGTTTTCATACATCAATAAATAACTACTTTCATAGAGTACTGAGGGTTAGAAGCTACTTAGAGAGGACATTTGACAATGTTCAAGTTACGGGGAATTTATAATTTTCATCTAGGGTGTGTCCTCAACATTCTTCCCGTCCACAAACCAGATGGGCAGTGCCAGTCTTTCTATGGGCTGGATTCAGCCAAGAAGCCTTATCTGGCTGCAGGGGTGAGTGAGGGGAGAGCAGCTTGGCCTCAGTCCTGTTGCATGAGAGGTCAGGGAGAACATCCCAGTCCCAATCCTGCCTGTAGTGGGGAGGGAAGGGAGAGAGTTGACCAACCCTGCTCCTGACACATTTGAAGGGAGGGGGAAAACAGCCCAGCCCCAATCCTGCAGCACATGATGAAGAGGGAGAGGGAGAAGAAAGGAGGAGGGCCAGGCCTGATCTGGCCATGCAGGGCTTGGTAATTCGGCAGCAATATTAACTGCCATGCCTCCCCTGCTGCAATGTTTCTTAACACATGGGGAGGCCCATGGGACAGATGCTGTGGCTCCAAGGCCAGATTTGGCCTGTGGGTTGGGAGTCGAGCACCCCTAATCAAGTGAGTTAGTACAGATGAGCAGAGGTGATTCTGGTTTAGTGTGACTGACAGAAACTACTAGTGTACCATACCATCTACTGCTTCATTGCACTACATAAGATACGAGTCCAAGTCTGTGTGAGAAGCAAGCCCACATCTTTCTAACCTAGATATTATTAGAATCTAGCTGAGTCAAGAATAATAATGTATACTTACCAAATGTGAACTAATGTATATTTTATTATCAATTAAATTCAAACAATGATATGTTTCAAGACTGAAAATCCCACCCCAAAAAGACAACATATGATAATTAGGCTAATTTCTGCTTAATTTTTTTACACAGACTTATTATGTAGGCTTTCTTTTCTCCTTTTCTAGCTGAGGAGTGTTCAGTTTATAGCAGAAATTCTTGTTGCTAGTCCCTGGGTAGATGGCATGTACTTAGGCACTACCAAGTTTTATTTCATTTTTATTGCTCCAGCTCTCAGGGTCATCCACACAGCTATTAAATGTATGTAATAGATCCTACATATATTTACAACATGGTACCTATTTTTTATACCCATTCCTGGAGTTTTGCTTCTGCTTCTGATAATTTCCATTTCCATACTTTAACTTCCATTACCTATCTTGCTTACTATGGGTAAGAGTGTCATCTGCTCTGAAAACTGAGACAAAAGTATTTATTTAGTTTGGGTGGGGCATACTTAGTTTAATTGTTTAATGCACCTTTACTGCATAGTGGCTCCACTTTCCTTGTCCTCTTTTTATTCATGTAGATAAACATTTTTCACTATTTGTTTTAATTTTCTTTTCAAGATGTCATTCAGCTTGACTTTTAATAATTGTCACTATTTCTAGACATCCTGATCTCTAAAGATGTAGCCTTCTTTGCTGAGCAATCTCATCACCCGCATGATCCGGGGACAGCAGGGCAGACCCTACAATGAGAGGCTACGGGACCTGAACCTGTTCAGCCTTCACAAGAGAAGGCTGAGGGGGGACCTGGTGACCATCTATACCTCACTAGGGGGCACCAGAAGGGTTTGGGGGATACCTTGTTTCCCCTAGCGCCCCCCGGGATAACAAGGAATAACGGCCACAAGTTGTTGGAGAGTAGGTTTAGATTAGACATCCCTAAGAACTACTTCACAGTCAAGGCGGCTAGGATCTGGAACCAACTTCCA
Source organism: Alligator sinensis (assembly GCF_000455745.1). Lineage (NCBI taxonomy): Eukaryota > Metazoa > Chordata > Crocodylia > Alligatoridae > Alligator > Alligator sinensis. Next base: position 835,708 of record NW_005842678.1, on the reverse strand, counting down.
AGGGAAGTGGTGCTGGCTCCTACGCTGGGCGTCTTTAAGAAGCAGCTTGATGCCTACCTGACTGGGGTCAATTGAGCCCAGTTTTCCTCCTGCCCAGGCAGGGGGTCGGACTTGAAGATCTACAAGGTCCCTTCCGACCCTACTTCTGTGATTCTATGATTTTACATTAGCTGTGTGTTCTCTGCTTATTCCTAATACCTTATTTCTAGGGAACTGGGTTTTCCGTGCGCCATGGAAAAGTGCAGTAAAATCTGGATTTTCTCATTTTAAGAAGAAAAACCTGGCTTTTCTCCTCTGAAGGAGAAAAATGTGGGAAACAGTGGATTTTCCCTTGCAGGCTGGCAGAGTTCCAACAGGCAAGGGGCTGGGGGGACTGGGAGAAGGGTGATCAGCAGGGGAGTAGCTGTTAAAAATACCCATTGCATTTTATCCTCAATGATGAGTTTAAAGCCTCCCAAGACAAAAATGCCATGTGCACGGGTGCACGTACCCATGCACATGGCCACCAGGCAGCCTCGAGAGCAGCTCCCGCAGGTACATCTGGCAGTGATGGTGGGGGGGAGGGGGAATTGACACCCCCATACTGAGGCAGGGAGGGAGGGAGGAAGTTGGGCAGAGCTAGGGTTGGGGCTGCTGTGGGCTCAGGGCCCAGGAAGGGAGAGGGATGGGGCTGTGGGCAGCTCATGTTGGGGAGGAGTTGGCTCCACCCCACTGCATCTACTCCCAGGGGGAGCATTGTGGGGTATGTGCCCTGAGATTTGTGCACAGGGTGGGGTGGGTTGTCTACTGTGGGCTTGGGCTCCCCACCCTGCTGCTCCCTAGGGCTTTCACAGTCCAGTGGGTGGGACTCAGTGCGGCAGGGCAGAGTGCGGTCGGGCAGGGAAACTCATTGCCAATGCAACTGCACTGCCATGAAGAGGCGCCCCCACCCGCCTGTCAGCAGTGGGGTTAGTGGTGCAGAGTTGTGCTCCTCACTGCTGCCAGGCAGGCAGAGGGCACTTCACTGAAGTGCTACTGAGCTTCCCTGCCCGGCCCTACTCTGCCCTGCTGTGGCAAGTCCTGCCCGCTGGGCCAGAGGCCCCGGGGGGAGGGCAGCAGAGCAGGGAGCCCTGAGCCCACAGCGGGCATCCTGCAATGGAGCCCCCCCCCACCGATGGGCTCCACTCCAGCTGTGCCACCCATGTGGGAAGGGTAACCAGGCGCATTGCACTCCACCACAACAGCCACCACCTCCCACAGGTGGCAGTCAGGGCTCAGGCGCTTCTGTAGGGAGCAAGGGGCTGTGGACCTGGGTCCCTGGCCCTGTAACCCTGGCAGCTGGGGGCACCCACTGGCAAGGCTGGGGGATGTAGCAGAGGGCTGTGGATGGGGAACGAGGAGCACCAGCAGGTGTGGAGAGCTGTGGTTGGGAAGTGAGAGGCACCAGCAGGGGTAGGGTGGCTGTGGGTTGGGAGTGAGGGGCAGTGGCATGAGCAGGGCACCCACATATAAGAGCTGCTCAGTGCCACAAAGCAGTGCGGGGGCACTGCAGAGGGCGGGGGGGGGGGGGGAGGGACAGCTGCAGCTGGACCTGTGTCCTGGTCAGCAAAGAGGGCAGGGAGAACTCTTCTTTTCCATGACAAAAAACCTCAAATCGAATGCCAAAATATATAGGTATTCAGAATTTAGTTTAGTACAGTGATTGGAGGCACTAATAGGCTTCCAAATTGCTTTAAAATTGTAAATATATCAATAAAACATAGCGTTCAACTGATACATAGATACATACTATTTATTTACACACACACACACACACACACACACACACACACCCCCCCCAGAGTGGCGTTTTATTTTAATCATGGAAGGACACAGATTTGGGGTTTTTAAATCAGAGAATCTGTGATTTTTATCAGAGAATTTTTTTTTTTTTTAAACATAGGAAACCAGGATCCCTGCTTATTTCCTGCTGCCTCTTACTGTTTTCAGAATGGGAAGAGAAAAAGGGAGCAGAGGGAGTTCAATCTGGGGGGTTTTCAGTCCCTGCTGGAGGATAGGCTGGGTGTACTGGAGCCCCCACAAGGTGGTGGGGGAGGTTCCAATTAAGCCACTCCACCGTCCAGCACTGGCTGGGGACTGGGGAACCCCTAGGAGCAGAGGCCATTGATAGAGGAAACCGACTGCAGGCTCACAGCCAAAAGCTAGGTTCCCTTCCTCCCTGGAACCAACAGTGAACTTCTGTTTGGTCTGGAAGATCATCATAACACAGAACACCTCCTGAAAAGCATTCTCAGTTACAGCCAGGAGCTGCACTTCTGTCTGCACCCTGAGGTGTTTATTCTACTCTGTTCCATTCAAATTTTGTCTTGTCATTGCCCTCATCATTGTAACATCTGAGCACCTTCTAGTAGTGATAAGTAGTTTGACTAACAATTATGGCAGGTTCATGTTCTCTCTCATACTCCCACTATGCACTGAGCACTCACCGTTGGCCCAGTCTTTTGATAGGATGCCAGGTACGTCTGGTGTGTGTGTGTGTGTGTGTGTGTGTGTGTGTGTGTGTGTGTGTGTAGAAGTATTTATTCTTAAGAAGATAAGGTTGAAAAAAATTACTTGATATCTATTATATACATGAGGAATAAACCTTAGATAAGCTGATTACCAGACATATAATATAAATCACTACTCTGCACTTCATACAAACAGCATAGAACATGACTTTAAAGGCAACTAAAGTATTTTTTCTGATGCAGTGTATAGAAAGCTTAAGTGTACAAATCCAAATTAAAAAGAGAAGAAAGTGTCCTAAGTAAAAATAAAACAACAATTCAACAACATGAAATGCTATGTTACTTCTCCATTTTTCCAGGGCAGTTCTATTTATGTGGGAGATAAATTAATAAATTACTTATGCTGGCAGTGTAACAAGGGTAATTATTACTTAGGAGAACTTGTTTCTGAAGAATTTCCCCAAAGTATTAAGTATAAACCATCAACAGGCTTTCCATCTGTTTTTTTCTGGAACAAACATTTTTTACTGTGACTAATACAAGGAAAAATATAAGGAAAAATCCCACTCTACTTTTTGATTGAATTCCCATATAACTTTAAATATTCAAATAATCTATGTATCAATTGCGTATTTATTTTATCAAGTGATACAAGATCCACTAAATTGAACTGATAGTAGACATCAGGAAAACTTATTCAAATAAATCACAGAACCAAATGGTAACCATTTACAAATTCTAAGGAAATTTTGAAGAGACTATACTAGGCAAGTTACTGAATGGATAAAACCTAGAAGTAACAATGTGACTACCAAAGAATCTAGCAAAAAAATATAAGTGAAACAGCTGTATTCAAGGACAACTTAAATTTACAGTGGTTCTATATACAAGGAAAACCAAAGTAATGTATATTCCTCGATATCGTGTCTTCATCCTATACTTATTTACACTCACCCTGCATTATTGCTGATGACAGCATGTGGGAGAGAGGGCTCCAAAAGGACAGGGGTAAGAGCCAGGATCCCACTAGTGTCACCTTGCCATCTGCTTTCCACTCAAATCATGGCATGGTAATTATTAACATCGCTGCCATATCCTCCCACCCTTTCCTTTCTCAAAAACATGCTACCCACTGGGAGAACTATGCTGGCCCCAGCTGAGGGCCAACCAGAGATGTGAAACTACTGCAGCTATCCTACAGAGGGGGATAGGAATTACTTTTTCATCTTTCTTGCTCCCTCCCCCTTTGCCAAGTAACCTAAGCCAGCAGTGGCTCATATAAAAAGGTAAGACTGAAGATGAGGAGAGAAATGAAATCATGTTCTAAATTTGTAAGTCATGCTGGCAATGCAGGAACAGTGAAATATGATTTACATGTACTCCAATAAAGATAATAGCTGTTAAGGTCATCAAAGGAAGAAGACTACAAAATCAATAGTAAGGATGTCCCACAGATCAGAAATACAATTGTTGCTGTTAAAACTACTCATTGCATTTTATCCTCAATGATGAGTTCTAAAGCTTCCCAAGACAGAAATAAAATAGTTAGCTCACCAATGAACAACAGGAAACAACAAGGTAATAAAACACTAGGTTGTAGTAAGAAGTAAATGAGGAATAAGTCAACATAGGCTTCATTAAATGAAAAAAGTGAAAGAATGAAGCAACACTTATCTGACATCAAGTCCAAAAGCTAACATAAGCCTGTGGCAAAACACTTTAGCCTTCCTGAATGTTCCATTGCTGACCTCAGAGTAGGTTTTACAGAGTAGAATTACAGAATCATAGAAGAGCAGGACGAATAGGGACCTCCAGAAGTCATCAAGTCCAGCCCCCTGCCTAAGGTAGGATTATCCCTATCCAAACCATTCTATAGAAAGAAAGCCATTGTCTAACTTCATAGCAAAACTACAGTCAGCCCAAACACAATGCAAAAAATCACATCCTAATCTACCACAAGTAAAGCAGGGAGGCCACAGCAACCAATATCCTGCTGCTGCAAAGGTTGTTAAAATACACTTGAGAGGTCCCAGAAAGAGGGGCATGCCCTCTGTCAGGAATCAGAGCAGCGGCCGGTCAGCTGCTTGCTGACTCCCGGAGCCGGGCCGTAAACCTTTCGCCTCAACAGGCGGGTAGTGATGGATGGGGTGAAATTAACCAGGCATAGACGCGTGTTGGTTACAGGAGATTGTTTACTTACGTCGCCCAGATAGTGAAGTACGACGCAGGCAGAAGACTTGCGTTGTTTACATTCAAGCGTGTCTTAGATTATAATCGACCGTGAATATGATGAACGAGATACCGTAAACGACCGCACGGGCCTGCAGGAGGATTGGGGGTACGTCCGGGAGCCACGTTGACGGGAAGAGATTGATGATTGATCAAGTCACCAATTTACTCTGATGCTTGTGTTCAGAGGTCTTCGATTTAGGCGGAAGTTGTTAAACTATTTATAGACAGAGGTAACTAACAGAGGTGTCCAATGATGGACTGCTATGTGGAATCTTTAATTATCTAGCAAGCGGCAGTTTTTTGTGCTCTCAGGTTGCTATCAGGTTACAAGGTAGTGGGTCGGGTTTTCTGTCTGATACGTGAGAGGGGTCTGAGCTTGCTTCTTGACCAATTGCAGTGATTTATGACAGGGCTATCCCCTTTTACTCTGACCAATCATAAATCACGCCTAAGTTTCGTTTCTTGGTTGTGATGTGGGCATAAATTTAAGTTTCTTGCTTGGATTTTTGTTGTTTTTTTTTCAGGAACTTCTGGACAGAGATTTCTTTAACCCTTAATTGACTGCTGTGTGCATCACTTGTTAGTGACATGGGCACTGATTAATTTGGTTGTGACACCCTCCACTATATCAGAAGGCAAAAACCTCCACAATCCATACCAACCTGACCATGGGGTAAAATTCTCTCCTGACCCCAAATATGGCAATCCATCTGATCCTGAGCAAAGGGGCAAGACCCTTTAGCCAGGAACCTCTGGGTTTAAGTCCCAGTAGGGAGCATTGGCACATGCCAGTAATAATCCCTGGCCTTGGCAGCAGCCAAGAACAAAATTTCTAAGGAATGTACAGCAGCAGGAGGAGAAGAATTTCCCTCTCAACTCAGTACGGCAACCAACAAACCCCAGAAGCCATGTGAAATTCTAACAACAGAACATAGGCATAGCTATGCCTAGATCATCTCTGACACATGCCTGTCCAAGGGTGGAGGTGTTCTTCTTAAATATCTCCAATGTTGGAGATTCAACAGCTTCCCTAGGCAGTAATATAACAAAACTTTAAAAGCCAACCTGACCATGAAATTGCAGAATAAGAAATCATCCACAGACTGGATTCTGTTAAGTGTGATCTAAACAAGGACTACACATTCTTATCCCATTACCTGGATTAGCATTTTTGATTCCTGTCCTTATGGGTTTGTTATTTGTTTGGCTTTCAGCACTGGCCCCTCTTCCTTCTCTTCTACCTCCTCCCCTCCCATGTGTTTCATATTTAAAATCACTATTTCAAAGCCTACTCTGTGTATGTCCTTTCATATCTTCTGATAAAGTGAGCTATTACTCACTAAATTTATGGATCTCTGATTCAGTTAGTCTACAAGGTGCACACATGTATAGGTGTGTATACATACATATATACACACATATACATACATATACACATACATACACATATACATACACATGCTCTGGAAAGGGTGTCAGATGTTTCTGGAATGGCGACTACTATGACCCCTTTCCAGTCACAAATGGTGGCAAGCAGGGCTGCATGCTCACACCTACCCTCTTCCGCATGGTATTCTCTGCCATGCTGTCAGATGCCTTCCAAGATGGTGACCTTGGTACGGGGATCAGGTACCATTTTGACAGAGACATCTTCAACCTGCGCAGGCTCCAAGCGAGCTCCAAAGTCCAGACAGCCACACTTCATGACTTCCTCTTCGCTAATGACTGTGCATTATGTGCAGACTCACAGGCTGACATGCAACGGTCCATGGACCTGTTCTCATTCAGCCTACAACAACTTTGGACTCACTATCAACATGAAGAAGACCAAAGGGATGTTTCAATCTGCATGTGGCACAACATCCAAGAAACCACATATCTCAGTTAAAGGCCAACAACTGTCTAGCTAGGCAGCAAGCTCTTCCGTGCTATCCACATCAACAATGAAGTCAACGGAGGCTAGCAAAAGCCAGCATGGCCTTTGGCAGACTCCATAAGTTAGTCTGGGACTGCAGAGGCATCAGAACGTCAATGAAACTGAAGCTTTAAAAAGCCATCATTCTCCCGTCCCTCCTTTATGCCTAAAAAACCAGGACCATCTACCAGCGAAATGCCAAGAAACTAAACCACTTCCACCTCTGCTGCCTGTGAAAAATACTAACAATCAAGTGGCAGGACAAGATTCTGGATGCTGAGGTGCTCGGAAAAATCAGCCCTCCCCAGTATCCAAACCCTACTGAAACTGGCACAGCTAAAATAGGCCAGCCACCTTTCAAGAATGCCCAACATTTGCCTGCTGAAGAAAATTTTCTATGGTGAATTGTCAAACGGAGTATGCTTTTGTGGTGCACCAAAGAAGTGGTACAAGGACACCCTAAAAGTGTTCCTAAAGAGTTTCGGCATTGGCCCAGAGTCATAGGCTGCCAATGTGTGGATGTGGTCAGGAAAGCTAACCGTACCTTGTCATGCATCCATAGATGCATCACGAGCAGGTCCAAGGAGGTGATCCTCCCCCTCTATACAACATTGATCAGGCCACAGTTGGAGAACTGCATCCAGTTCTGGGTGCCGCACTTCAGGAGGGATGTGGATAGCATTGAGAGGGTCCAGAGGAGGGCCACTCCCATGATCAGGGGGCAGCTTTGAGAGGGTCCAGAGGAAGGCCACTTGCATGATCAGGGGGTAGGCCCTACGAGGAGAGGTTACAGGACCTGAACCTGTTCAGCCTTCACAAAAGAAGGCTGAGAGGGGATCTGGTGGCCACCTATAATCTTGCCAAGGGGGACCAGCAGGCAATGGGAGAGTCCCTGTTCCCCCAAGCACTACCGGGAGTAACAAGGAACAACAGCCATAAGTTGACTGACGGTAGATTCAGGCTAGACATCAGGAGGCACTACTTCACAGTCAGGACAGCTAGGAGCTGGAACCAACTTCCAAGGGAAGTAGTGCTCGTCCCTACCCTGGAGGTCTTCAAAAGGAGGCTAGACAATCACCTAGCCGGGGTCGTGTGACCCCAGCATCCTTTCCTGCCCATGGCAGGGTGTCGGACTTGATGATCTGCTTAGGTCCCTTCAGACCCTACCAACTACAAAACTATGAAACTATTCCAGGGTGAAAAATATCAATCTCTGACAATATTCCTTCCATATTTCTATCTCTTGAAAATGGATGCTCCCTGTTAAAGGGTTTTCTTTTAAAATATAAACTATAATTCTTTACTGATCGGTACCTCTCCCTTAATACATATTGATTGTTATAGCATCTTTCTGCCTGACCAATATGCATAGCCACCCCAAATACAAATTCTCAGAGATTATCTTCTCTTTTGCCAGCCTATGTTTTTCTGAGATTTGAATGGCTATTGACTGGCATGGACATCCTTGACACTTAGCCACATGACTGAGTCTTCCCAGCCACACTATAAAATTAAGTCCATCTGTCCATCTGTCAGGTGCATCTCTACACATACACACACACACACACAGAAACAAGGGAACCCTGGCAGACCTATCATATCCAACCATGGGACCCTAACTGGGGAAATATCAGGTTTCGTTGAATCGATCCTACGTTGAATCAATCCTAAAACCGCTCGTCACCCACAGAGCAAGTTTTGTATAAGACACTACAGACTTTCTATGGAAACTTAAAAACATAGACCACCTTCCCAGCAACACCCCGCTAGCCACCATGGACGTCACCAGTCTATATACCAACATCTCATACCAGGATGGCATCCAAGCCTACCTTACATATCTACAGGAACAAGATTACAACTCAGAATACAGACCCAAAAATATTACTGACCTTGTACACTTCATCCTCACACACAACAATTTCACTTTTAATAACTAACACTTCCTCCAGACGATGTGAACAGCTATGGGCACCAAAATGGTCCCACAGTATGCCAACCTTTTTATGAGACACCTGGAAGAAGACTTCCTCAAGAACTGCACCATCAAACTCTTGTTATACTTAAGATATATCGATGACATCTTCATCATTTGGACTGAAAACCTACAATCTCTGATTGAGTTCCATCAGAAATTCAACAATCACCATCCCTCCATCCAACTTTCTCTAGAATACTCCAGCACCAACATCTTCTTTTTAGATATGATGATCAGTATCCAGAATGATAAAATACAGACCATGTTATACAAGAAATCCACAGACCAACATACATATCTGCACAGAACCAGTAATCACCCAAAAAAGTAAACACAAAAAAGTAAACACACCAAAAAAGCTGTGATATACAGCCAAGCCCTCAGATACCACTGAATTTGCACTGAAGAGAACACCCGGGATTGCCACCTCACCAGTCTTAAAAAGGCTTTCACCCAACATGCTGATGGCTCTGTTGTGGGGTGTAGTAATTGTGGGGGTGGTGGAGATGTGTTGGCAGGTTTTGCATTTCTTGTCCTGGCACGATCTGGATCCTTTTGGTGTTTTCTGGGCTTGAGGAAGTTTGCTTCTGGTGATGAGGTTGGCGAGGTTCGGTGCTTGTTTGAAAGCTAGGATGGGTGGCTCTGGGAAGATCTTTTTAAGAAAGGGTCTCTTTCTAGTATGGGTTAAAAGATCTTCCTAGAGCCACCCATCCTAGCCTGCAAACAGGTATTGAACCTCACTAACCTCATCACCAGAAGCAAACTTCCTCGGGCCCAGAGCACACCAAAAGGATTCAGACCGTGCCATGACAAGAAATGCAAAACCTGCCAACACATCTCCACCACCCCCACAATTACTACACCCCACAACAGAGCCATTAGCATCCCTGCATCTTTCAGCTGCACCTCCAGAAATGTAATATATTTCATCCAACGTACCAAATGCCCTGATGGAAAATATGTAGGAGAGACCAAACAAGAACTGAGGACCAGAATGAATGTACACCAAAAATCTATCAAAGACAGGAATACCCAATTACCGGTGGGGGCACATTTCTCACAAGAAACCCACTCTCTCTCCAATCTCTCAGTCCTGATCCTCAAAGGAAACTTACAAAACACTTCCCAGAGATGAGCCTATGAACTCCACTTCATCAACCTCCTGGATACTAAAAATCATGGACTAAATATAGACATTGGATTTATGACACATTATAACCTGCCTGACATCTGACTCCCCAGGTATCTCTCCACTATTCATCCCCCTTCTCTCCCCCCCCCACCCCCCGGCCTGTCTCTCACCCATTGACGACTCAATCTACATTTTCACTGACTACCTGTCTTGTATGCATACCAGCCCAGCCTCTGGCTTCTTTACTTTTCATTCCATCCAGGATGAGCAACCCCAACTGCAGAAACTTCCTTAGCCTGACGAAGGGTTTTTGAACCCAAAAGCTTGCTTAATAATTGTTTTCTAACTATTTAAGTTGGTCTAATAAAAGATATCAGATTCACCCAAAGAACCTTGTCTCTCTACATATATATACGCTGTTCATCCTTCACAAGCGAAAATGACCGCATCCAGCGGGGGGGGGGGGGGGGGGGGGGGGAAGAGAGAAAGGAAGCAGGAAAGAAAAAGGGAGGAAGAAAGAGAGGGGAAAAAGGAGAAAGGAGAGGAAGAAGAGATAATACTCCTATCATTATAAAATGATAGTCTCTCTCTCTCCTGAATAATGTCTGAACAGTCAGTGTAGTCTAAATGTTACCCATTGCATCTTAGTTTTAGCCTCTAATTTTTGTATAAATCTTTGTTTTTCTAATTTAACTAGTTTTCACGTGGCACCATAACAAATGTTTTACTGAAGTTTGAGAGATGTGATCCATTATATTTCCTTCACCTGGAAATATCAGTTATATTATTAAAGCTATCAAGTCAGTCTGAGACAATCTACCTTAGCTCACACAGCACTTCACACTTTACACTTTATCCACATTTTCTTCCATGTCTTCAATCATTGGTTTCTTCAAAACTTGTTCTAAAGCCATGCATAACTGCTACAGGTTGGCTAACTCATCTGAAATCACCCAGATCACTTTTCCCCACCCTTCTTAAATATAGGTTCTATGTCTGTTAATTTCCAGTCATGCTACCATTCCTAGTTTCTAAAATTTATTGACAATTTTTGCAATATCATGTATTTTTTTTTTCAGAATTCTGTGATGGTGATTATCTAGTTCTATTGATACCAGTGCATTAAGTTCTTTGAGCTTTTCTTTCAACTTGATTATATTATTTTTTCATATCTGTGACATTATTCCCTTAGCTATCCTGCAGGCTGATCATCAGCATCAACAGTGAGGCATTCATTTAATTTTTTTGTCATACCTTAGATTTTAACTTTTCCCTTATTTTAATCCACACTGCAGGCTCACAATATTTTTTCCCTTAATATATCTATCCTTTATTTAATATTTGTTGCACGGTCTAGCTCAGCTCACCTTTGATCATTCTTAGTTTATCTCTACACTTTTTGAGATTTAAGACAGTTTTCTTTGCTGATCATTCATTTGTCCATGTTCTTTGTAGGTTTTCTGCTTATTATTAATTATTATTCTTAATATCCTTATTGAGGTAATTTTTTACCCTTAATTTAAAGAATTCCCTGGCCACCTCTACATTCAAGTTCCTGAGCTCTTCAGTACAGCTGACTTCACAAAGTAGTTCCACTGGCTTATCAAAGTTTGCTTTAGAAAGCAAGAATGTTACTGTCAAATGTACATTGGTTTATTCTTCTATTTAATTTGAACTGAATTAACTCCTAATTAACTTGATCCAAGATTACTTTCTGTTGTTATATCTTTTAATATGATCTTTACTTACCAAAATTAGGTTCAATTGTTGCTCAGTTACTATTTTGGTGAAGAAATTCGTCAGTTATCACATCATAGATGTTCCCTACCATTACTGTAGTATTTGTTCTGTATTCTAAGTCTGGGAAATTGAAGTGAAGACACAATGCATGATAGCATTTACCTTATTAGGTACATTCCAGACATTTCTATCCATATCCAAATCTGGTTCTGGGTATTTACAGCAGATTTCCAGCTCTACCTCAGTAGACTTTTGCCATATTTTACTCTAGATGCTGTTTTATGCACAATATGGTAAGGCCCAAAAATAATGTAAATATAGGGGGGGAAATAGTGACTTTTAGGCCCCTGCCAGACCAGTTAATTACATCTTAAATTGTAATCCAGCCACATGATAAAACAATTAATGGTGTCATAACATAAGAAATATGCCATGAAGTTATTCCACAAAAAATAGGTGATAACTTTGTGGCTGGTTCCAATGACACCATTACTTGAATGTGTGGCCCAGTGCACCCCTACGACTGCAAGTTTAAATCAACTGATGGGGCTTCCAACTGCAGGAATGAACCATGTACACCCACGGTACATGATAGGGCTCCCAGCCATGGGAACTTGCTACTCGATAGTGCAGGGGGAGCCTAGGATTGTGATGGGATTGGTTGTGCAATTCCACAATCATACCTCCTGCCATGCACGCTTCCTACTTTTTCCTACATATCTGGAGGGGGCTTTAACAATTTGTTCAGACTGGAATTTTTAATGAGATCTAGTGCTTGTGTTATATCAAGGTGGTCTTTAGCATCTGACAGAAGGAAACGATTCAAACAGGGAGGTGCAGATTTGGTTGTGAGCTGCTGACTTGCCATCTACCAGCAATGCCACCTTTTTTTTTTGGCTTCCTGACAAAGAAACTCTGGACATTCTATCTGTACTGAATACATACCACCTAGCATACAGGTGCCACAGATTCCAGACCGGACACAAAAAACAGTGACATCCTTTTCCATCTGTTACTGCCTAATCAGACCACCTGTAAAGTATACTGAATTACAAATTAGAAGTTTGTTTCACACTTCTTCCACTGATTGTGTTAATAATTCAGTTCTAGCAGTTGGGATTACTTCCATTTTTTAGTTTAAAATGCATAATCTATCCCAGGAACAGGGAGTAGAATTCAAGAGTCATCTCTCCCAAAGACATGTCCAACTCACTGAACTGAAGAGGCAAGATCCTTTTCGCTTGTTTTCTTCCTTGTCCCTTGAATCTTGCACATTTTGTATTCCAGAGAGCCACCATCAACAGAAGGGGTGGAGGCTGCCCTTACCCAGACTGCTGACTGGGAAGTGGGAAATACAGGTTTGATTCCCCACAAGTTGAAAAGGACCTGGAACCCAGGCAAATACTCTAATCACTAATGGCATTTATACATGTGCTCTGGGGTGGGAGGGGGCACTTTAATTAAAGCAGCTCTCAGGGACACTCTAATTAAAGCACCCAGAGCATCTTGTGTATCAGCTTCCTCATGCTGAAAAATGATGGTGGGACACTAAGTAAAACTCTTCAAACAAACTTTAGTTAAAGTGTCCCTGCTGCCACTTTTCAGCATGGAGATGCTAATACACCAGATGCTAGGGTCAGAAGAGATCATCTTTGAAGAGAGGACCTCAAAAGATCATCGAGTCCAAC
>NW_005842678.1:781128-822521 GCF_000455745.1 Alligator sinensis | reverse complement strand
GGAGTGCTGGGGTCAGATGACCCCAGCCAGACACCTATCCAGCCATCTCCTACAGACGCCCAAGGTAGGGGGAGAGCACCACCTCCCTTGGAAGCCCATTCCAAATTTTGGCCACCCTCAACATGAAAAAGTTTTTCCTGATATCTAGCCTAAATCTGCTTTCTGGCAGTTTATGATCATTGTTCCTTGTTACCCCAAGGTGTGCCCTGGTGAACAGAGCATCTCCAAGCCCATTCTGCACCCCCCTAATGAAGCTGTAGGCAGCCACACGATCACCTCTCAGCCTTCTCTTGCGGAGGCTGAAGAGGTCCAGGTCCCTTAGTCTCTCCTCATAGGGCTTGGCCAGCAAACCCTTAACCATATGAGTGGCTCTCCTCTGGACCCTCTCAAGGCTATCCACCTTCTTTTTCCCAAAACTGGATGTAGTACTCCAACTGTGATCTGACCAATGCCGCATAGAGGGGAAGTATCACCTCTTTGGTTATATTTGTCATGCATCTGCTGATGCATGATAAAGTGCGGTTAGCTTTGTTGATGATTTTGTCACACTGATGAGTCATGTTCATCTTGGAGTCCACTATGACTCTGAGATCCTTTTCTTCTTCTGTGCTGCTGAGTGGGTAATTTCCTAGTCAGTAGGTGTGCTGGATATTTTTATGCTCTATGTGCAGCACTCTGCATTTGTCCTTGTTGTACTGCATCCTACTGTGTTCTGTCCACTTCTCCAACATGTTCAAGTCTGCTGGCAATTGTTCCCTATCCTCCAGAGTGGTCACTTCACCTCACAATTTAGTATCATCCTCAAACTTAGACAGAGTACACTTCACTCCCACATCCCAGTCACTGATGAAGACATTGAAGAGTACAGGTCCAAGAACTGAGTCCTGTGGGACCCCACTACCCACATCCTTCCAGGTCAATGTTAACCCGTTTACTACCACTCTCTGGGCATGATCCCCCAAGCCAATTTGCCACCCAACGAACTGTGTAAACATCTAAGTCACAGACTCTTAATGTATTTATGAAAATGGGATTAGATACCGTTTCAAAGGCATTCCTAAAATCCAGGAAAACGACATCCACCTCTACTCCTGCATCTAAGCATTTTGTGACCTGGTCATAAAATGAAACCAGATTAGTCAGGCATGATCTACCTGTGACAAATCCATGCTGGTTGCCCTGCTGCATTATTTTTCCCACTGGACTCCCAAAAATATGATCCTTAGTAATCTTTTCAAGTCTTTGAAAAAAGCTGCAGTTGGGATCCAGGAGTGGCGTGAGACACACGGGTGTAAACCTGTCGTGCCCCCGCACCCAAAGCCCCCCAGTGGCCCCCAGCAGCTGTGCAGCACCCCTGATGGACCCCCAGCACAGTCAGAGGTAAGCCTGGCCCAGGGTGGGATGGGGCTAGCACAGCTTCAGGGAGGCAGCTGAGAAGGGTCTCGCCCCAACCTGGCTCATACTTTGCCCAGCCTCCCAGGAAGCCGCACGACCAGAGCCACACAAACATGATGGCTTGTCTGCCCGGTGTGTGCATTAGCATGGGAGTTCACGCAGGAGAGTGAGCAGGAGGGCCTGAAGCTCCAGGCACAGAGCCGTAGCCAAGGGTCTGAATAGTAGTAGCCAGACTACTACAAGGATCATGGTGGGTGGGACACGTCACACCTGAGGCGCTCCCCTACACCTGGACTCCCTTGCTTTGTCACCACCAGGGTCTCCATCCAAACAGAGCCCATGGTTCCAGCCTATACCCAGATGGAGCCTGAAGTCCCTGCCCCCTCCCAGGCGGGACCCTCAACCCTGGCCTCCACTCAGACGGAGCAATTATGTCATTGCTCAAAAACATAATCCTTGAAGCACAGGGCAAAGCCCTCCCTTCTCGCAAGAAATATGGTCAACAAGCAAGGAAGCCTATGGCTGAATAAGGAACTGTTGGACCTCATTAAGCTCAAAAGAGTAGCTTACACCAGCTGGAAAACAGGAAGCATTACCAAAGAGGATTACTCTGCCCTCACCCGCACCTGCACAGAGTGGTTGAGAAATGTCAAGGTACAAACTGAACTTAGGCTAACTACAGGGATCAAGGACAACAAAAAGTCCTTCTTTAGATATGTGGGAAGTAGGAAAAAGAACAAGGACAGTACTGGGCCCCTAAGAGATCCAACAGGGCAACTGACATCAGATGCCAAAGAAAAGGCCAATCTCCTAAATGACTTTTTTGCATTGGGTTTTCATCCTCCCACGAGGATCACACTACCAGAAATGGCACAAACTAAATTGGGAGTGGGTGACGTGTGACAGCCAGAACCAGAGGGATTAATAAGCAATAATATGTGCTTCTTGGAGGCATCTGGTATTTTGCCTAAACAAGTAATATTAGTTAATATTAGCTTATAAGTTTCTAAACTGCAAATGTAACTTGTCTGTCATAAGTTTAACCAAAATGATAAATTAACTGTTCATGGAACTGACTGGGCCCCATAGGCAAAGCTGTAGCTGTGAGATTAGCTGACCTAACGGTTTTTTGCTCAGGGTTCAGCCTTAGCGATAAAACTGTACCCAACTGCTTGGCACACCCAACACATTCCAGGAAAGCATATCCCAAGAAAGCATATTCAATTGAAGCCTAAAAGGGGTTGGGATTTGATAAAGGTGCTGCATCGTAATTTGCTTATTGGATAAACCTGAGGCTGGGTAGTCACCTTTTATGATAGTTTTAACACCTTTCAATTCCATAGGGTAACAGCTATATGGCAACATTGTGAGTGGCCCTGAGGCCAACAGATTAACATAAGACTAGGTAAAAAAACACATGCATCAGGTAACCAGCAGGAAGGAGGGAACAGAACGGTCATTTCTGTCCCACACCCAGACCCCTGGTGTGAGTGAGGATCGGATCCTGAGCAAGGGATCTTCCCTGGTAATCCCTCTGACAGTGTCGATCATCAGGGACACCTGACTTCACTGGAATCACTTGGCGCACACCTGGCATTGAGGGACTATCGATAAGTTGCCAACCCATGTCTGTCTATTTGTTGTTTTGAACAGCCAAGTGTGGCTAATACCCTCGCAGTGCCCAGTTGGCCTGTGACAGATTGATCTATCTATCTGTTATTATTATCTGTTGTTATTATTTACTATTAGCTCTTTTATACTGCCTTATCTGCTTATCGCATTTATCTTTCTGTTAACTGTTGTGTGTGTGTAAGCTATAATAAATTTGCCTTTATTCCACTCCCAGCTTTGCCTCCTTGATCCGAAACTGAATCAAACAGCACAGTTGGCCTGTGATAAAACTGATATACTTACAGTGCCCAGCTGGCCTGTGACAGTGACGGGACCAAAACCAATGAGGATCAGGTGAGGGAACACCTCAAGAAACTGGACATTCACAAGTCTGTGGACCCAGACGGAATGCACCTGAGGCTCTTGAAATAGCTGGCAGACATCATTGCATCCCCCTTGGCAGTGATATTTTAAAAATCATGGCTCTCGGGCAAGTTCCCGGATGACTGGAAAAGAACCAACGTGGTCCCTATCTACAATTAAGGGCGGAGGGATGACCCAGAGAACTATAGACTAATCAGTCTGACGTCCGTCCCTGGAAAAATCCTGAAGAGAATTGTCAAGGGATCCATCAATGCCAGACTAATCGAAGGCACACTTCTGAATGCCAGCCAACATAGCTTTGTGACTAGCAGTTCTTGCCTGACCAACCTCATCTCCTTCTATGACCAGGTAACATATGACCTGGACAAGGGAGATGATGTGGATGGCATTTATCTGGACTTCAAGAAGGCCTTTGACCTAATTCCCCGTGATGTCCTCATGGTTTAGCTGGGAAACTGTGGCCTCGATCATCATGCAGTCCAATGGCTAGGCAACTGGGTATGGGGTCAAACCCAAAGAGTACTAGTTGAAGGGAGCAAATCAACATGGCACAGAGTTATCAGTGGAGTTCCTCAGGGCTTGGTACTTAGGCCAGTACTCTTTAACATTTTCATCAATGATATAGATTTGGGTGGCAGATGTGAACTGGCCAATTTCACAGACAATACCAAATTATGGGGGAGGGCCATTACACTGTAGGACAGGCTGGGAATACAGGCCGACTTGGACACACTCTCAAGATGGGTCAACCAAAACCGGATGGCCTTCAATGCAGAAAAATGCAAGGTGCTGCACCTCGGTAGGAAGAACCTTCAGCATACTTACAGGCTCGGCAGTGCTAAGCTCAGTAGCACCATTACTGAAAGGGACTTGGGGGTCTTGGTAGACCACAAGATGAATATGAGCCACAATATAATGTGGGCAAAGCTAAACAAACTCTGGCATGCATCCACCAATTTATCTCAAACAAAACCAGGAAAAAGTCAGCCTCCCACTTTACTCAATTGGTAAGACCACAGGTGGAGTACTGTATCCAGTTTTGGGCCCCCCACTTCAGGAAGGAGGTGGAAAATCATGAGAGAGTCCAGAAGAGAGGCACTCCTCCTATGATCCAAGGCCTGGAGGGAAGGCCGTACAAGGAGAGCCTGAGGGACTTGGGACTCTTCAGTTTGAAGAAAAAGACGACTCAGGGGGAACTTGGTAGCAGCCTACAACTTCATAAGAGAGGATCATCATGACCTGGGAGAACATCTCTTCACCAAAGCTCCCCAAAGGATAACAAGGTCTAACAGCCATAAACTCCAGGAAGGCCTATTTAGACTGGATATAAGAAAAAAGTTCTTTATGGTACGTGCATCCAGAGTCTGGAACAAACTCTCCACAGAGGTGGTGCAAGCACCTACTCTGGACTCCTTCAAGAAACAGCTGGATTTATTTCTTGCTGGGGTCACTTGATCCCAGCTGACTTCCTGCCTATGGCAGGGGGGCAGGCCCTGATGATGTCATGAGTTCCCTTCCAGCCCCTAATGTCTATGAAATCTAAACACAGTTGGTGAACCAATGTGCATTTCTCTTTGAGAAGACAGGGTTGAACTTCCCCTAATCCTACTTAGGTAGCTAAAGAACCTATTTTATCTGGCCTTCTGCATCCAGTCCTGTTTCTTTCAAGCATTTTGGCCAGATGCCTCATCTTTACATGTTGTGACACCTAATTCGAGGCAGCCAAATGTCTAATCCAGGAGTGTAACTATAGCAGGGCAAGCAGGGCTCTAGCCCTATGCACCAACTTAGAAAGGGCTGCCTCCTACCAAGATTCTTTCCATGTCATGCAGAGTCCTAAGGAGCCAGACAAGTGCAGCTATTCAGGGGCAGTCCCATTTCCAGCAGTGTATCTGGTATGTGGATGAAAACACAATAATTCCCCTTCCCATGAGGGGTTTTACCACCCAGGGGTTGTGAGGTAAATAGGGCAATAGGAAGGCCCCTCAGGGAGCCTGAGAGCCTGCTTGTCCTTCAGTCCCCTGTGTTTTGCAAGAACAACCCCCAGCCACTCAAATGAGGAGAGTCTGGGCAAGCTGGACTCCTCTCCCTCCCCCTCCCCCTCCCCTCTACTGTCTAGTGATCATTCCTCCCCTTTACATCTCATTTCCCTCCTCCCCAAAACCCCAGGTTCTAAAAAAGCTTCTGACACTTCTGGTCTAATCTGGATTTTGTCTTAAATGCTCAAGGTTATCCGTGATAAGGGAGATGTACCCTCTGTCCACTCTACATCTTGAAGAATTACAGAAGAGATCAGAAGGAGAGGGCACTAAATGAGACAGAGACAACAGAAGTTCCAAGGGCACATCAGAATGAAAAGAGTAAATATATCGTATGGAGGGGACAAAACTGTTTAGAACATACCCCTACTTCAAAAATGATATGAAAAGATACAGGAAATGAAAAAGATGGGAATAAGGAGGGCTGTGCACTGGGACTCATCATCTCAGATAAGGAGGAACACACAAAAGGCAGATAATGATCAGATATGGGTCAGGGTGAGAATGCAATGGTTGAGAGAGAGCTGATTCATAGACCGTAGAGTCAGAAGGGACCCCGAAGGATCATCGTGTTTGACCCCCTGCCCCAGGCATGAAAAGGACTGAGGCCAGATGACCAGAGTCAGGTGCCTATCTAGCCTCCTCTTGAAGACCTCCAAGTTAGGTGATAGTACCATGTCTCTTGGCAGCCCGTTCCAGATTCTGGCCACCCTTACTATGAAAAATTTCTTCCTAATGTCTAACCTGAATCTACTCTCCACTAGTTTGTACCCATTATTTCTAGTTACTCCTACGGGTGCCCTGGTAACTAGCGCATCTCCAACTCTCTGTTGTCCTCCTTTGATAAACTTATAGGCTACTACAAGGTCTCCCTTCAGATGTCTCTTGCAAAGGCTGAAGAGATCCAGTTCTCTCAACCTCCCCTCGTAAGGTTTTGTACGGAGGCCACTAATCATATGAGTGGCCCTCCTCTGGACCCTCTCCAGATACTCTGCATCCCTCTTGAAGTGCTGCGCCCTGAACTGGACACAGTACTGCAGCCTGAGCAATGCTGCATAGAGGGCGAGCATCACCTCCCTCGATCTGTTGGTCACGCATCTGCTAATGCACAATAAGGTGCGATTGGCTTTGTTGATGGCTTCGTTACACTGTCAGCTCATGTTCATCTTGGAGTCAACTATGACTCCAAGATCCCTCTCAGCCGCTGAGCTGCTGAGGAGGTCATCCCCCAACCTATAGGTGTGCTGGGGATTCCTCCTCCCTAGGTGGAGTACCTTGCATTTGTCTTTGTTGAATTGCATCTTGTTTCATTCTGTCCATTGACCCAACCTATCCAGATCGGCCTGAATCTGCTCCTGCCCTCCAGCATGCTAACTTTGCCCCATAACCTGGTGTCATCTGTGAACTGGGACAGGGTGCTCTCCACACCCTCATCCAAATCGCTGATGAAGATATTAAACAACACCGGTGCAAGGACCAACCCCTGTGGGACACCACTGCCCACCTCTTTCCATGTCAGAAATGACCCATCCACCACCACTCTCTGGGTGTGGTCCCTAAGCCAGCTTGCTACCCACCTGACTGTGCAAGCATCCACTCCACAGCCTGCAATCTTCCCTATGAGAATAGGATGAGAAACAGTATCGAAGGCCTTCTTAAAGTCCAAGTAGATGACATCTGCCTCAGTTCCAGTGTCAAGGTAGTGTGATACCTAGTCATAAAAGGCTATAAGGTTTGTCAGTCAGGATCTACCAGTGATGTACCCATGCTGGTTACCTTTCAGCATCATTTCGCCTGCTGGGCCTTCACAAATGCGCTCTTTAATTATTTTTTCCAGTGTTTTCCCAAGGATAGAGGTAAGACTGACCCAGCTCATCCCTTCTCCCCTTCTTAAAAATGGGCACCACATTGGTTCTTTTCCAGTCCTCAGGGACCTGGCCAGAGCACCATGAGTGCTCAAACAGCCACACCAGTGGCTCAGCTATGACACTGGCCAATTCCTTCTGCCCCTGTGGATGGAGGTTATCCGATCCTGCAGACTTGTACCCATCCAGCCCCTCCAAGTGCTCCTTAACTAAGTCAGCACTAACCATTGGTGGTCCAGTGCCTCCCGGACATCTATCTATGTTCAAAATGGGGGAATTGTCTTGGCCAGTACTTAAGAATACTGAAGCAAAGAATTCATTGAAGTGCTCCGCCTTTTTCCCTGTGTCAACCACCAACTGATCTGATTTATCCTGCAGGGGCCCTATGTTACTCTGCGCCTTCCGCTTCCACTGCCTATAGATCTTCTTTGCCCTCAGTCTTTTCTGGAGTTCCCTGTTCAACCAAGGGGGCTTTTTAGTCCACTTGCCCCCTTTCCAGCATAATGGAATAGTCTCCTTTTGTGCCCCAAGAATCACTCCCTTCAGAAACCGCCAACCCTCCTGGACCCCCACATGCTCAATGCTCTTGAGTTCAGCCACGTCACTACCTAGCCCTCTAAGTTTACTAAAATTGGCCCTTCTGAAGTCTAACTTTAGCCTTGATGAGAAGAATGAAGTTGTTCGATGTCAGAATAAAGCTACTTTTAAATAATATTTGGAGCTCAATGATATCAAACAAATATAACTTTGGGAAAAAACCCTAAGATGAAGGACAGACTATTTTTACAAAAATACTATACATCATTTATATATCTTTAAAAAAAAAAGATTAAGCAACAACTTGTTCATACAATATAACATGGAGAACAAATGACTGATAATAGAGGGATCTTCCATTTAGCAGACAGTAAAATAGTTTTACTGGAAGTTTAAACAAGGTAAATTCAGACTGAAAATGAAGTAAAAACTTTTAACCACAAGAACAATTCACTTCTGGTTAATTACAAGTCATTTTAATGGATTGGAAAATATGCTCTAGTTTAACCAAACTTTTTCTTTGAAGCCAAAGACACATGGTCTAACCAGAGCAACTTACTAATGTATACACAGCCTTAGCATGATAAATCTATCAATCTATACACCTCTATATCAGTTCCTATAGAATAATTATTTCATTAATGTGAATTCATAAAGATCCCTACACTTATTATACTCAGACAACCCTATAGATTTAGTAAGTTGGCTTGAGCAAAAGATATAAGTAATTTCCAGTGTCCTGTCTCTAAAAGAAAATATTTCTATTCACATTTTGAAGATCTAGAGTGTACAGCTATTATTCTAGACCTCATACTGTTTGCCAAGCTTTTTTTAGAGCTCAGGGTTGGGGGGAAGAGGGGAACAAGGAGACGGGGGGAGGAATGATCACTGGAGAACAGGGTGGGTGTGGATAGGGGACAGGGAGAGGGGTCCTACCTGTCCAAGCTCTCCACATATGAGTGGCAGCTACTAGTACTGCTACTTTAACAGTACTAGGCCTCTCTAGGGAGAGTCACGGCTCTCCCAGGAGAAATCACAAGTGTACAATGTGCAGACTTTTTCTCCCACAGTAAAAATGTCCACTTCAAGACAAAAAAAAATCTTTGAACAACCTGGGTTCATATAAAGAAAGAAGAAACAAAGCTAAGGTGAAGTTCTTTGTTATGTCTGATAAAGGAGGCCAAAATACATAATTCTTTGCCTTTTGGAAGTCTGACTCTAATGCATAATTGAATCAGAAGTGAATGGAAAATGTATAATTAGGTGGTTATTACGTTTTGAGGAAATCACTGCCAGGAAAGTTTCTCTTGGGAAAGTAAAGGTCTATACATGCTGTGGCTTGTCCCAGAAGAAAACAGTCCTCCAGCATTCCCTACTCCCTTCCAAGGAGACGGTGTGTCCCTTGCTGGACTCCGCTGCTTCAGCAGAGAGCAGAACACTCCCCCTTCACAATCCCCACATCGTGCTACAGGGAAACACAGGCTGACCTAGGGCAGTCTGGGTCAGTCGATCAGAGCCATTGCTAGGCAGCCTGAGGAAGCCTGCAAAGCATGCTGAGATGTGCTCCCTGGCTGCACAGTGTCAGCACTGCAAGCTCTCCACTCTTCAGGGGCTCAGCATACAAATGTCTGTATGTGCAGCTCTGGGTAGGCTTCTTTAACAGGAGAACAAACCTGGAAGAATTCTCCCAGATTATTTCAATGTGTATGCAGCCCTAGACCTCAAAGAAAATAAAGAATGCTACAGAAAGAGTCTGTGTTTTGGCAATGTTGGAATAATATTGTAGCCATGATGGTCCAGAAATTAGAAGAGAAACAAGGATTTTTGTGGGCAATATCTTTTGTTGAACCAACTGCGTGTTTGGGATAAAGTTAGACAGGCTTTCAAATTCAACGCATGCTTTATCAGGTCATCAGAAGAAAAATGCCTTGCATTCAAAAGCGTGTCTAACTTCAATGTGACCATGCAGTTGGTGAAATAAAAGAGATCGCCCATAAAAATCCTTGCTTCTTACAGAAAGCATTCTAAATTTCTTGCTGAAAAGGAAATCTAATCACAAATCATCAAAATACATAAGTATGTCCTTACATTTTAATAGTTAATGAGATTACCTTAAGCACTAAAGTAATCTAAAGCATGTGTTTAAGTACTTTTGATTAAGAGTGAAGCTTATCCAACAAAAAGGCGATCAGATAAATCATCAACTTGAGAAGACAAACCAGTATAATATTTTTTCTAGGAATTAGACAGCAGATTTGGTCTGATACAATTTGCCAAATGTATTCCATCCCATAATTTTCTCTCTATTTAATATATTAACATCCTCAAACATACTAAAAGTAAACAAATTAAATCAAAGGATTGTTTATAGTACCTTTGTACATTTGTAAAATTTAATGAGAGATACAAAACGTAAAAGGATTAATTAATAAATCATCTAGGACAATTTATACTTTTTAAATTTTGTTTCATCATAACCCAAATATAAAAAAGGCAACAATTTTTATTCTGCTCCTAAAACGGATCGATATAGATAAAGCAATAACTGAAAAAATATAATACAAACATACTGCCTCTCCTGGGGATCCTTTTGTTCCCGGTTGCCCTGAAGGTCCAATTTCACCCTACAATTGAATACAAAGTCAGAAATATTTATGGAAAAATACTAACAAAAAGTCATTTAAAACATTAGAGTACCAGGACCGGATTGATAATGTAGCTGTGATCATTCAGGAAACATGAAAGGGGCAAGAATTTTTTGGAACATCTATATAGTTGTGAGAAGTTGTTTTTGAAGTGTTAAAGAGGTGTAATTTGTTGTATTTCATATCACTTATGTATTTTTCCTTGTTCCAGAAGGTAAGCAGGAAATTCTCAAATATTCCTAAACAATTTAGGAACAGAAGCCCCCTCTGTCTTCAGCGTAATCCTAAAATCTCTCCTTAGAGGAACTCCCCCTCAAATCCTGAGGCCTTAACTCATGCAACAGTAAAAACCTACACTGACTTTAACTGCATCAAATTATTATGAATACCTTTTGTCCTTTCGTTCCTTGACTTCCAGGGATTCCAGGAATTCCCTAACGGAAAAAAGTTATAAACATATAAAATAGCTGCTCCAGAAAATAAAATAATAAAAATGTTTTCATAAGTTTAACATTTGCCATATGATTTCGTTACAAATATGGGCAGGAAATAACAAAAAAGATTCAGCCTAGAAACATAAAACTACAACATCTGGGGAAAACAGTGAAACAGCAATATTTAGTGGCTCCCCAACTGCTTTTCTGCCAGTACCTGCAAGTGTGCAGGTGGGCAGGGTCATGGCTTCATACTTATCCTACCAATGATAGAATGCTGAGGTGAAAATCCTGACTGAAACAGAGAAAGACTTTTCTTCTCATTACCCATAAGATTCCCTATTATAGAAAGTACAGAGTAATTTTGGCAATATTTAATGACCAGCTGTTTTTTAGATCCATTGTGACATGGCTAGCAGTTTGTGGTAACCATGATCATAATTTTATTATTACAAAAGGCTTTTTTTTTACAATCCCATCATGTGTAGCTATGCTTGTTAAAATAATGATATCTGATTTCATACCACAGAACACAAAATGTGGAAGAAATAAGTGCTTTCTTCCAGCAAAGTATCAGGTACTGGCCATTGTCCGAGTTAGAACATCAGCCATTCTGAAGAACATTGGAAGTGATTGTTTTAAGGTGTCATTTTCCAGTTTCTATTCTCACATATAACTCTAATAAGGGTCTAATAATTTGCTCTAATAAGGGTAATTGATCAATTACTGTATTCAACTTTGCCATATGCTTTGCTTGTACTTGGCTGGTAATGAATATAAAATACCAAAACATAAAATAATATTGTAAGTTAGTCTTAGAAACAAAGCTTTCATAGCTTAAATGCACTAAGATGAATTCTATTTTCAGTTAAATTAATGCAGCTTTAATTGTCAAGCTTCTGGTTGCATTTATGCCACTATCAAGCCAAATGAACATCACTGTAGAACTCCACTCACTAACTTCATGATTTTGTCTAAAAAATTTAACTTGATAAGACTTAATGGAAAGATTTTTAAAAAGGGTCCCAGACATGACAGACGCGTAGCTAAAATTTCTTCTATTCCAAAACATTCACATAAGTAAAATATAACTTAGCATTCTGATGGATAGTCAAAGCTAACTTCTAGGTGTTAATTACAGTAGAAGAAGCAGAGAAGCAAATAATGGGCTCAAAATAAAATGTATAGAAATGAGCACTAATTTATTTTCATTAAATTAGCTCCTGGCTTTTTATTTCCAAAAAGGGTGCAGTTTTCACGCTAACCATACAAATCTGGCAATCTGCCACCATAACAATAAGGGACAAGGAGAAGATGCTAAAAGGGAACAAAATACCAATGTCCCCACTCCAAGTAAGCAATTTATTCCAAAATTCAGAAAAATGTTAGAAGAAGGTGTATCCAAAAAGAATGGACCCAAGAAGAAAATGTGCCTCTATTATCTACTAGGGATACTAAACCAAAAAATTGGATGGCAATTTGGGCAGCAGTGAGCATAAGATGATGTTCAGGATCTTGAGGAAAAGGAGGAAGGAGAGTAGAAAAGTAAGGATCCTGGACTTCAGAAAACCAGACTTTGACTTGCTCAGGGAACTCATGGCCAGGATCTCTTGGGAAATTAGTCTGAGGGGGAGAGGAGTCCAGGAGAGCTGGCTGTACTTTAAAGAAACCTTACTGAGAGTGCAGAAGCAAACCATCCTGGTGTACAGGAAGACCAGCAAGTATGGCAGAAGACCAGAAAGTATGGCAAAATACCAGGTTGACTTAGCAGGAAACTCTTCAGTGAGATAAATCACAAAAAGGAAGCCTATAAAGAAGTAGAAACTTGGACAAACAACTAGGCAGGAGTATAAGAGTATTGTTTGGGCATGCAGGAATGAAGTCAGGAAGGCCGAAGCACAACTGGAGTTGCAGCTGACAAGGGACATGAAGGGTAACAAGAAGAGTTTCTAAAAGTATGTTGGTAGCAAGAGGAAGATCAGGAAAAGTGTGGGTCCCTTACTGAATGGGGGAGGCAACCCAGTGACAGAGGATGCAGAAAAGGCTGAAGTACTCAATGCCTTTTTCACCTCAGTTTTCACAGGAACTCTCAGACTACTGCACCTGGCAGCACAGTCCAGGGAGGAGGTGAGCAGGCAAGAGTGGCAAAAGAACAGGTTAGGGACTATTTTAAAAGCTGAACGTATACAAAACCATGGGGCCGGATGGGATGCACCTGAGGGTGCTAAGGGAGTTGGCCAATGTGACTGCAGAGCCACTGGCCATCATATTTGAAAACTCATGACAAATGGGAGAAATTCCTGGACAATTGGAATAGGACAAATATAGTGCCCATCTTTAAGAAAGGGAAAAATGGGGGTCCAGGGTACTACAGACCAGTCAGCCTCACCACAGTTCCTGCAAAAGTCATGGAGCAGGTCCTCAAGTACTGCATTTCTAAGCACTTGGAAGAGAAGAAGATGGTTAGGAACAATCAGCATGGATTCACCAAGGGTAAGTCATGTCTGACCAACCTGATTGCCTTCTATGACGAGGTGACTGGCTCTGTGGATGTAGGGAAACGGAAACTAGTGGATGTGGTATACCTTGACTTTAGGAAGGCTTTTGATATGGTCTCCCACAACATTGTCACAGGCAAGCTAAGGAAGTACAGGTTTGATAAATGGACTGCAAGGTGGATAGAAAACTAGCTAGATCATCAGGCTCAGAGGGAAGTAGTCAATAGCTTGATGTTTAGTTGACAGCTGGTATCAACTGGAGTGCACAAGGGGTTGGCCCTGGAGCCAGTTTTGTTCAATATCTTCATCAATGACCTGGAAGATGGCATAGAGTACTTCCTCAGCAGATCTGCAGATGACACCAAGCTGAGGGGAGTAGCTCTTATGCTGGAGGGTAGGGTTAGGATTCAGAGAGACCTAAACAAATTGAAGGACTGAACCAAAATAAATCTCATGAGATTCAATAAAGATAAGTGCAAGATCCTGTACTTAGAATGGCACAATCACAAGCAGCAGTACAGACTCAGGACTGACTGGCTAGGCAGCAGCACTGCAGAAAGGGACCTGGGGGTTAGTGAACTATAAGATGAAAATGAGCCAACAGTGTGCCCTTGTTGCCAAGAAGGCTAACTGCATACTGGGGTGCATTGCTAGGAGTGTTGCCAGCAGATGGAGGGAAGTTATTATTCCCCACTATTCAACACTGGTGAGGCCACATCTGGAGTACTGGGTTCAGTTTTAGGCTCCCCACTACAGAAAGGATGTGGACAAATTGGAGAGGGTTCAGCAAAGGGCAACAAAAGTGATAAGGGGATTGGGACACATGACTTATGAGGAGAGGCTGGTCTTATTTAGTCTGGAGAAGAGAAGTCTGAGAGGGGATTTAATAGCAGCCTTCAACTACTTGAAGTGGGGGGGAGGGAGGTTCCACAGAGGATGGAGCTGGACCATTCTCTGTGATGGCAGATGACAGAACAAGGAGCAATGTTTCAAGTTTCAGCAAGGGAAGTTTAAGTTAGATATTAGGAAAAATCTTCTCACTAGGAGGGTAGTAAAACACTGGAATAGGTTACTCAGAGAGAATGTGGAACCTCCATCCTTGGAGATTTTTAAGACCCAACTAGACAAAGCATTGGCTGGGATTATATAGTTCCCCCTGCTTTGATCAGGGGGTTGGACTAGATGACTTTCTGAGGTCCCTTCCAATCCTAATTTTCTACAATTCTATGACAAAATTATGGAGATAATATAACCAGGTTAAAATTATTATAGAGATTAGTTTAATATTATGATGTGGACTCAATTTAACTGTGAAAACAAAAGGAATAAAATATTTTAAAAGAATTTCAAGAAATCCAATGTGTAGTTCCATTTATTAGAGCACTATTCCATACAAGACTTAAATCAAATTCTGAACTTAATAAGGACTTTCAAGGTCACTTACCTGTTTTTTTCTGATAATTCTTTCAATGAGATTGAGTCAAAAAATCAGCCAAAACACATACTTCAAAGAGAGTAAAAATATGTGTACCAATTGCCAAACTTAAGTAGAAGAAAATAGGCAATCACATGTTTATATGTTTATTAAGCAACAGGATATGTGCAAAGGATGAAAATTAGGTAAAAATAATGACTCAGCTGATATACATCATTGCGAAAACTGTTGAGCAACATTATCAGAGAAGTCAGAAGTCTTAAACAGTTGGCCACTGGTCACCAAATGTACTTGTTTACAGTTACACTGAAACCAAATTTATGATGACTGCATTAAAACTTAGTTGGTTCTAGCAGGGTGGTAACACCATTTCCCAGAACAGCAGAAATAGAGGTGAAATGTGTTATAATATTGATAAACTGCTTATAAGATTATAGCAGTTGTAAAATTATTCAGATGGAGCCAAATGCTGTAAAGAGAGGCCACCTACACTACTAGAGAGGCAGTGTGGTCCAGTATGGATTGAGTGAGGAAGAGCCAGGAATTCCTAAATTCTAAGCCTGGCTATCTCCCTGCCTTGCTGTGTGGCCTTGGGCATGACACATACCCTCTTTGTGTCTGTTTCCTCCATCTGGAGAAGAATACTTGTTTCATTTACTAGGGGAATTGCGAAGACGAATCAGGGTTGACATAACACTGTTACACTCATCCCTCTCAACAAAACACAAACTAATATAAGAAAATTATTGTTTTCTGTTGATATTGTTCAACAATATATGTAATTGTAAATGGAAAATAAAATGTACACTGCTTAAATGTAGTAGAAATGTTTACCACAAAGCCAATGTCTTGGCCTGTTCATTGTAATGAAAATGGCATTACCCTCTGCCATTGTAAGCACACTAAAAAGAACCTCTTAAGCAGCTTCTATGCTCCAGATTTCTTATACATAAAGAGAGAGTGATATCATATCTTCATATTCAGATGCATATGAATGTACAATTCATGTGTAATTACATGACAGGTTGAGAAGGATAAACACAAGACAATTGTTACGAGCAGGAAAAAAAAGAATTGAACATCTTTCCTTTCAAATTTCCTTATCACTCCCCAAATTCTGGTCTCTGAAGAATTAGTTGAAAAATATGACCATATTTTAAAGAAGATTTAAGCAGGTCTGCTTAAATTTCTTTCCTCCTTTTTGGGCAGTGCTTCTTGCTCTCTCTCATAAAATTTAAGAGAGTAAACAACGAAAAAGTTCTGAACTGGTTGGTAGTCTCCTTGTCACTGAACAGCTTGTCACAGGATCTGAAGCTGCCAATACATTTTAAAGAGAATTTAAAAATGTTTCAGATCTTACTAATACAAAATCTTGAACACATGCATGTGCACACACACACCTCAAAACATCAACTAATCAGAAAATCTGGATGTTCTACTTTGTTCTTTTGCTTAACATTCTAAGCTGAAAGAAGCCATCTATACCAGCAACTTGCTTTTATTTCTCTATCAATAGCAAAGTAATAGTACAATAGTAATAGAGGGGAGAGAGGGAACACATTATAAAAATGAACTGTAAGTAATTTCTGGCTTGATTCTGAACCACTAAGATATATAGAATATTTGTCATTTAATTCAGTATTAGCAGAATCAGGCCTTTAATTTTTTTGCGTTACTAACATTTACTCACTGCGATTGAATCTGATTTTAAGAGACCACTTGATGAGCTAAGGCATTCTCCAACTATCAACTGCCACATAGGATGAAGAATTAAATGGCTAAATTTGGCCACAATGAAAGGGGCTTTCCCCTCAAAAATAATTTTCCTGTATAACCGCCATGGTCCAACAGCTGCAGTTTCTGTAGGATTAAATCCATGTCTATAAAATTTAACTCAGCTTCCTTCCCCTTATCAATTTTGATTTTTCCTCTTATCTATTATTTCCCTATTCAGACAGACCTCTGTTCATGCTAACATGAATTTACTGGAACCCATTCAGAGCACAAGGTGAAAAGTCAAACCAAGTTTTGGAAATATATTAGAAACTCACTCCTAAATAGATACGTCACATTGATGTAAAATTTCAGTCTGGGCGATTTCTTTAAAACATGAGTAATAAACTATTTGTAAGAAGTTATGCTTGAGACAGTGACATAACCTTCACTAAACTATCACAGAAACAATATTATACCATTCAAAAAATGCATTACAAATTCAAGCATTAGGTGACAAGACTACTTTAATTCAATTTGTCACATAAAAATGCAACTTTATTTATACAAAGGCTACATTAACAAACATACAGCAAAAAGCTGGCTTTAATCAGAAGTTAATATAAAACAGATCCATCATGCAATTTTTCAACTACTAAGGAACACACAATGTTTGGAATCACTGCAAATGGGAAAGCTTCCACCCACTGGGAGTGATAGAACAAATGCTATGGAATAATTCATGATTCACTGACCTAGGAAAAAATAGCCTTTGGGGATGTTTTATGCAAAATTAACTATAACAACATTATTAGAATACTAGACAAATGTATGTTTTAATTACCCTTTTCTCTGCTCAGGAATTTGTTTCACACTCTGAGTTTAGCATTTTTACTGTTATGAACTCAAAAAGATATAGCACTTTATTCTGATCCACACTAATTAGAACCTACGAGTGCCTGTCTGGATTAATCGAGTCTGATAGAGCGTGCTAATTAGTGAGCTCCAGCAGCATCCATGTCTCACGTATTCAGCATCCCTGCACTTCAAAATGGTGACAGGGGTGCCTGATTTCAGACATGGCTAACTACTTGTCTCAGCATCCATCCATCCATCCATCCGTACATATGCACACACACACACATACACGTATACACACACGTACATGGATGGATGGATGGATGCTGAGACATTACACACATTGCTTAATGTGTGTAAGCAACAACACTGTAAGCAACAATGATATTTCTATTTTCAGTAGTGGGTCCTCATCTCAGGGGGAATTCACATGGCTTCATCAGGATTCCATGTGAATATGTAACTATCTGTCTGCATAAATCTAGTTAGAGTTATGGCCTAAATCTGTAACTGAGAAAGTTATCAGTTACCTTACTGTTTCAATAATCTCCTAAAAATGAGTTTACGACATTACTTTCATTAGCTTACACTTGGTACTTCCTGCCAGCAGCAAGTGGAACATATATTAAATTATTAGACATTAAATCCTTTTTTTTAAAAAACAGGTTTACTTTTTCTAAAACATAGACATTAATAGAAATTTTGATAAGATTGTAACTGTAAATAAATACTCTTATTAAAACATAACTATGTTCTAATTTTACATTAATTTGATTGCAAGTGTTTAATGCACCAAATGATCATTTCCTGTGCAACTTGCACATTAATTTATGAAACTGATTATTTATATTAATCTTCAAATCTCAAATATGTCTAACTTAAAATAAACACTCTTCTTCATTTCAGTTTTTTGGTAAATCTTTTTTGATAATATTTGGATAAACTGATTTAACAACAGAAGGAACACTCAGTTTCTGGAAAACGTTTTTGCAGTTTCTTGTCATAATAAGGTCCCTTTTTTAAATATCAAAATGCAGTAGGTCCAAGTTTTTTCCTAGGACAAGGGTCTAATTTCGAATTATATATTATTTCCATTTTTTTATAACCAACAGTGTAAGCAGATTTAATGTCTCTTGTTGCCTACCACAGAAAAACATTTTTACCTAAAAGGCCCTTCCAGAGGAACTACTGTACTTCTAATGATAATATATTTCTAATATCTCCATGTGTGGTTACCATTTATTTAACATGTCTATGCCCAACATTGCATGCAGACCTTCTCTCTTCTGCTTTATTCTTTAGGGCTGTTATCTAAAAAAATTCCTTCTTGCTGGGCGTCTACATGAGAGACTACTTCACAGTGGTTACTGCACATTTATTTAGTACTTGAATAAGCAAGTACTAAAGAAATACAGTTACCGGAGTTACTGTGCAGTAGCCTAATAGTACTGCACAGTGGCATCTTAGCACGGTTTTTGCCATGCAATGTTACTGTGCAGTAGTATCAGGCTACTGCACATTCAGGGTCTCATGTAGACACACCCACTCAGCATGGAAGTAGGAAAGAACTTGTAGAGAAGTCTCCAAAGATGAAGATGTTGATTCACTATGAATAATCAAGCTCCTCCTTGAGAACCATGCTGAACCACTGAAGTGACATGAAAAGGATGTTGATAATCTCATACTCCTACAGCTGGTATACAAAAATGTGGTTTTTTTAATATATGTTTTAAGCAGGTCTTCTGTTAAATATGGTACATCTTGACTTATTTTATAATATGTCATGAATTGGACAAATACTGGTCTTGGATAATCCATCAAGGAATAATCTCTCAAACTATCCAGGCTCCTTTAAATATGAATGCAGAAATATTTTAAATAAAAATTATTTCCATATGCAAAGATGATCATTGTGCTTCTTTCTGGGTAAAATAACTGACAATAGATCTGTTTGTTTTTTAATCCTAAATGTAACATCTTGAACAAAGAAAGTAATAATAGTCTAGGCTAAATATAGGATCATTGATTGATCATTGGACCATGTATTTTTATGTTCCTCTGAAAAAGTCAAAGAGAGACGGTAGATTCTTTACTACTATTATAGAACATGGCCAAAAATTATAATCAATGCAAATTTTTGCTGCCAAAGACACAATATAGTCCTAGAATTTCCCTTCAAAACTGTTTTTGCTATGAAAACATGTTAAAGATATTTTGTAATGAGGCTGTACTGTTTGAATCACCTCTAATTTTAAAGTAGTATTGCAGTAATGCTGCAACCATTCTGGTCCAGAGACTATGCACAAGCCAGGATTTGTTTGTTCATATCATTTTTTCAAACAACTGTATGGCTGAGAAAGACGTCAGACAAGTTTCAGATCAAATGCCCTTCCCCAAATCTGGGAAAGAAGCACATATAGCCTAAAATAAATACAGGTAGAACATTTACTTTTGTTTAATCTCATTATATAAATGAAAGTTTCACTTAAGGAATGTGAGCATAGAGAAGTTTCAGTAGTTACAGACCAAGTAAAGAACAACAGAAACAGATAATTATCCTAAAGTTCTTTAAAGAGAAATATAAAAATATTTACCAGGTGACCTGTATTGAAGAATTGTAGCACTGCCTATTTACAAAATTGAAAACAAGGTCTCTCTAGAATTCATTTACAGCATGTGGTATGGTAGTACAGGTTTTACTTGCCTACCCTAACTCCACCAATGCATTAAGGAGTTCTAGTGGGCACTTCAGGCTCATAAGGACTAGGATTATTGCATATTATAATAGTATCCTTCCCTTGTTAACTGTTCTATTGATATTGCTAATTAAATCAGGGTAATTTGGGGTACTGATTGTTTAAGGAACATAAAATCAATAGCTGTCTGTTATAGTTAAGTTTTTAGCCCTCTTCCAACTGAATTGCTCATTTATTGTTGAAAAATATTAACCCTGAGTCTGTGCAGATATTAAATACAATGCAAGTTACACATTTCTCCACAAAAGGCAACACCTTATGTACTCCCTAAATGTAATGCTCTGCAAAATGCAACTGCCTATGTATAGCTCCTCTTTATTTTAAGAAGAATCTTTCACTTTAATACCAATGATACATGCGAAATTTACTTGGAATATGGAAAAAGGTCAAGTTAAGTGATATTTTGGAATAGAAGCACAAGGGTAGACTAGATAAAAATATGATTACAATAAATCCTTGATTATCTAAATGGAATGAAGGGCATGAAATTAATTTGGATGTGGCTCCTCTTCCTACTCGCCAGTCGATGTTTTGGCAGGTGGGTAATGGGAAATGAAAAAAGAAAAGATAATGGCATATATAACAGGAAGCACTCTCACAAACAGCTTCAAAGGAAAATTCAAAAATATGGAAAGCATCCTGAAGATAAGAATCACAAAGCTTTTTGAAATACTGTCCTTGGCAAAAGGCCTATTAAAAGTAGAAGAATTAGATATTCTTAATGCAATACAGGGGCCAGTATTTCTTCACAAACTACATAGGACTTGAATAACTATGTGTAAACTAAAATATAACTGAGACATAACACCTAATAACAAAACAATGAAGTTGATGTTACTGTTTGTCATACTCATAACTACCTTACAAACCAACATGAATGGTAATAGAGAGGTGATAGTTAAAGTCTGAGAAAAAAAAAGCTGAGATTATACCCATTAACAAAAAAGAGGAACAAGCGTACCTTGCAAAGAGGATGGCAATCTTGCAAAATAGAGTTCCAATAAACTAAAAATTTCTAGCACCCTACATAGGAATACAAAGATATTTTTAAGCATTTACCACAAAAACTAAACACTGCAGAAGTATTTTTTGCTGGTTCTTGTTGGCTTCAGTTGAATCAAGAGAAAGATCTGAGTATTTCTTTGGGTAAATAAGTAAGATGATAGGAAAAAACCACAATATATTGCACAGGAAAAATAGAGTTATTGTTATCAGGTTTTAGAGATCATTGTCCTATCCAATCAAAATCTATATAGCACTACTGTCAGGTTTGACCTAGAAACCACTATACAAAGCCCAAGCAAAAGTCTCTGTTATGTAACTAATGCCCATCTGCAATGATAAGGAGGAGACAGTCTTAGATAAAGGAGGCTTGAAAACAAAAGCAGAATCAGAGGACTAGGGCAAAGAGCTAATTTAAATATTAAAAATCACACCCCTAGGTGGGGAGAAAGTATGCTAATGAAACATACATGTATGTAAATGAGATACATAGCTAAAACACAGGTATAGAGACATGCTCAGTAAAGAACTCCTTGCGTCACTCCCTTATAACCAATTAGCAAACAAGAATGCTTATGAAGGTCCAATACTCCTGTATAAAAGATGCTTAGAATTAAGAATCTGTGTGCTTGTTACGTGAAATTATTCCACTTGCACCTTGTATTGCTAGCAGTAAATCTTCTTTATACTTTCACCCCTGGTATCTTTATTGGCTTTTGCATACCGGGCACGATCCCAGACTTGAGCTGGGGCTCAACACTACCAGAAGCTATTAATTAAACTAGATTTTACAGGGACTAAAAAGAAAATCAAGGAATGATAGTTAATGCTCCAAAGACCACTAGAGAAACAACCTCCTCTTTCAAGTTATCAGTTCTGTGAGGGCAAAATTTGTCTTCCTTTTGTTATTTGTACAATCGCTGTTGTTAAATAAACAACAGACCACTGGACTTACCACAAAGGATTGGAGTTTACTGTTTTTTAACTTGATAATATTTTCTAATTTATATGAAATATTGTACAATACCATTCATTTTGTGCAACTGAAATGTTCTTAATGGAAAGTTCTGTGGTCTCCACATGAATTGTTCAATAAAATCTTTCCTGGTTTCTTCCAAAGGATACTTCAAAGTTATATACACAAGAAATTTGTTGCTTTGTTCCAAAATCTAGTTGCCAGCTGAAGCCAGAAGTAATTATGATCAGTGTTGTTCGGGTTTTTCTTTATACCTGAACCCAGGGGACATGCAGAGCACTAGATTCCATGAATAAGCAACAATGCAATATTTTCTGCATCACTTCTACATTTTTCATTCCTTATTCTTTTTTCTTTTTTTTTTTTTTTGGGGGGGGGGGAATCACCTTAGTAATTACTGGACTTGTTGGCCTGATGCACCAGATCAGTGCCCAGAGCACCTGGTAAGGTACAGGGCAGAATGTAACGACCCATAAACCTCAACACTACTCAAGCCTGAATCAGTGGAGATAGCCAGAATTTCTGCTACACATCATACCACAGCATGCCTCAGCTGTTAACCGAGGAAGTGGACTAAGTGACGTAGGGATGGTTCTGCTACTCCATCCCTGCTGAGATGATTGTGGTCAAGCTGACTTAATGAAACTTTAACTTCTCCTTTTATATGTCTTTTATGGGACTCCATATATGTCCATAAATGAAGTTAAGAAAGAGAAAATAACTAAAGATATAGATAAAATCAGCAGAAATATTATTCCATCTAATTATTCTGACTGACACACATGGACACACCTTCATTTGAATTTCTACATTGGAAAGTCTCATTGACTTCCTGTCTGATTCTTGTATAGAATCTGGTTTTCAATTCTGGCCACAATGAATAAAAAAATATAATCCCATAAACCAGTGGAGATATCTGTAATGCAGATGCATCTAAAGAACAAAACTTGTTTCTGCTGTAGTTACCTTCAATGAGCTTATGTTCAGGTATAGGAATGGAAGATTTATTATTTTAAGGGCTCAATCAGGTTGTCTGCAACACTATGTCAGGGACAGCATATAGCAACAATACCCCAGAAGGCAGTACAGAGAGGCATCCTGCTTCCTGAGGACATTAAGTTGAATCAAGTTGCAGACTCCCTGGAGGGTAGGATTATGATTCAGAATGACTTTACCACCTAGAAAAATGGCCTGAAAACACCTGAATGAAATTCACAGACAAGTGCAAATTTGTGTACTTAGGATAAAACAATCACATGCATAAATAGACTAGGAAGGTGACTGGACAGACTGCCATGCTTCAGAAAAGGACCTGGGTTTATAGGTCCTTTTATAGGGTTTACAATCAAAAGCTGAATACCTGACAACAGTGTGCTCATGCTGCAAAAAAGCCCAATAGCATACTAGGTTGTATCAATAGAGGTGTCACATACAAATCAAAGGTAGTGATTCTTCTGCCCTATTCAGCATTTGTGAAGCCTCTGATTTGGGCCCCATGCTTCAAGAAAGACAGGGATAAATTAGAAAGAGTCCAACAGCAACAATATGATCAGAGGACTGAGAAACATAGGACAGGCTGAAAGAACCAGAATTATTTGGTTTATAGAACAGAAGATAGAGAGGGATGAACTGAAAGGTAGTCACAAAGAGGGTGGCAATAGACTATTTTTGGTGGCCACAAAAGACTGCACTGGGAGCAATGATTCTAAATTACATGAAGAGAAACTCAGGTTGGGTATTAGAAAGACCTATCTAAGTATAGGAGCAGGTTACCCCATCCTTGTAAGATTTTAAGAGTAGGCTAGACAAACATATCCCCATACATTCAGAGACAGTACCCCCTGCCACTACTGCCATGCCCCAGCTGTGCACCTTAGTAACCAAACACAAATCTGGGGCTGCTGTGTGTGCATGCACTGGCACTGGGAGGGGCGTGCATGTGTGTGTGTGTGTGCACACATGTGTGCTGGAAGGCTGCATATGTGTATGTGCTGGGCCAGCAGGGGAATGTGTGTGTCCCCCACTGGGCCCCGCTACAGCCTGGTAGTTCTTGACCCGACTTGGCCCCTAACTTGGCCCTTGCTCCATACTGGGCCCCCATGTGGCCCAGCAGTCCCTCTCCCCTGTCCCCACTTTCTGCACTCACTAGCCACTACTCTGCTTTCTGGCCTGTCAAGGGGAGGGGGGAACCTTTTATTTAATTACTGCTACATGTGGTCTTACTGAACTATTTTTGTTTTTCTGATGCTAAGCATAATGCTTTTATTGAAAAAAAACACAGAAACCATTTTGTTAAAAGAACCAGCACTTCTACAATACAGAAAGATTTCATTACATTGTGAAGTGTTCTTTGCAGATTGAGGCAGTTAACAGAAAAGTTGCAAGGTATAAATAATGGAGAGATGTTTCTACATCCCAAGATTAATCAGGAGATGTGAAATGATGTTTACTGGGAATACGAACACTGATTTTCCTGGCACAAAAACAGCTGGTGTCAGCGTAATACACAACAATGCAGATAGCAGTCCAAGTAGGCTCTCCTAGTGTCTCCTTCTGCAGGAACAGTTTGGAATCCATAGATAAGATTTCCTAAAGAACTCAACAGTGCTATAACTGTACTCTCATTAATACCAATGGAAGCACAAATTAATGCAATCCTTAAGTATTTTTAAAAAGCCCAAACCAAAACAAGTGTTATTATATTGACCTCAGTGGAGTAATTCTTATTGTCGTCTAATTGGTACATAAACTACAGTAAACAAACAAACAAAATACTAGATCAGATCTAATCCTAGAATATGAATTTAAGGGGATACACAGGGTGCATCAACATGAGAAGTTATGTCATCATAGCGACATAACAGCATTGGCAGGCACACACTATGATGCTGCTGCTACTGCACAGCAGCAATGTGCTATTGCACAGTAGTGTTGGAAATGACCAGTGCAGCACCAGGACTGCGCAGTACCAGTGGTTACTGCATAGTCATTTAGTACTTGCTAAAGCAAATTTTAAATGACAGTGCAGTAACAACTGTGCAGTCACACGCGTGTAGACACACCCACAATGTAGTATTATGAACAGATAGTAAAGGGTTATTTAATCTCTGTCAGTCTGCAATCTGTATCGGAATATAGTTGTTGTTTTTAAAGTGTATACATTTATAATGTTATATATATATATATGTCAGAGTTTTATAATCAAGCATATTTTGAACTGAAGATTTTAGAAATGTCTTATAAAGTTCTATTGATGCTCTGTGCATGTGAATGAATCACTCAGCTCCTAACATCTGTACTTAATTATCCTCAGTAACTTTTCAGGATTTCTTTTTTGCAATCCAAGCAGTATTAGAAAGTTGGCTACAGCATTAGAAAGTATATCTGTTTATCATTCGCTTAAAATATCATGAAATCCAGAAGCATTTTAAAATGTAGTGAGAAATTTAAAATTATCATTGTAGTTAGTGGAATCTTTTCCACTTCTTGTAATATCTACTAATTATGTATTATTCCTTGAGAAATTATGTGTAAATATACTTACTGTAAATTGTGGCATTGTATTCATAAACTAAGCTTCACTAAATGCTAGTGCAGCACACCATCCCTTCTGCACATTACACTATACCATTTGTTTTACATAGGCATCTAATTTTGTCATCTGATTTTGAAATGTTTCTGGGGTGAAGAATACAAAGTCTATATCTTCTCTTACACAAATTATAAATAAAGGGCTACTGTGTAAAGGTGCATGGAATCATTGGTCAATTATCAGATTGGTAGAGATATAAAGAAAATTGACTGCATCGGAAATTAGCTTTTTTTGCCCGATGTGGTCAATAATCTGGCTGATAAATTCCCCGTGTACGCGCACAGTTGCAGCACAGCACGTAGGCAGCATGGAGCACAGCCCAGCAGCATAGAGAGCTGTGTCCAGCTGGTAAGTCTGTTATGGTGGAAGGGGAGGGAGGCAGATTAAGGCCCCCACGGTGAGGGAGGGACTGGGCCTGAGGCTTGGGCTGCCCAACCAGGGCAGGGCAGTATGCAGGACCGAGCCGCAGCTCAGGGGGGGCGGGGGGGGGGGGGGGCAGTGCCCCCTGGATCTATGCACAGAGTATGGGTGGGTTGCTGCTGCAGTCTGTGGCTGAGGCTGCACTGGGCACTTCCCGACAGGGGCTGAGCAGAGGCAGTCCGCCCTGCCCCACCCCGCGCAGATCTGGGGGTACACCCTCCATGCCCTCCTGGGGTGCACGCAGCGGCAGGCGCCACCCCCCGCCATGCCCTCTGGATGTGCTGCGGCTCTGTCCCACACCCCATCCCGGGTAGGCAACACCTACCCCAGCCCCACCCCTCCCTCACCACAGGGGCCTCAATATGCACCCCCCATGCCTCTTCCTTTCCCCCGCTGCTTCCACCACAACAGACTTACTAGCCAGATACTGCTCTTCAAGTTGCCAGGCTGCATATTGGAAAATCAGATCAGTATCATCTTATATGCCTCCTTAAAAATTGGCTATTGGTATCAGCCCCAAAAATCTCTATTGATGCACCCCTACTACTGTGTAATGATTGAACATGGATAAAATGAATATACTAATCTGGTAAGGGTGTTGGTTATAGCCATGTTGGTCTAAGAACAATGGGCAGACAAGGTTTTTTGGGTAGATGTGAAATCTTTTATTAGATCAACTAAATAGTTGAAAAAAATGTTCTTTGCAAGATTTTGGGCACAAACACCATTCTTCTGGCATAGGGAGAGTTTATTGGTGTTTATCCAGGGCACCCAACAAATCTTATCCAGGGCACCCAACATATAAGAGATGCTTGATTTTAAAACAAAAATGTAGACTTTTTTCCAAGTCAGATTAGGTCAGCAGGTCCAAATCCATTTCAGCATTTCTTGTGACCTCAATCCAGATAATTCAAGTGGAATTCTTCACTGATTTCAATGAGTTCTGGATCAGGCCCTGACATGATATGTTTTTATATAATTGTCAGCTGGAAACAATGGAGCAGTTAAGGATATTCTGAGGCTCCAGAAGCTTTTAATGACCCATTCCTTTACAATATAACTCTAAAGTTAATTTTCTTAACTGCATTGAACTGATCAGCACTAATATTGGATTGAGTAAAGATGACAAGGCATAGTGGTACTAAAATATTGGAAAAATAATTTGTTTAAAAACTATCAGGCAAGAATTCATATACTGGCCATTAACACCTACCTCCCCTTTCCTCCCTCCATGTAACTGAAGAGTGAATTAGACCTACTGACTTGTATGGTACAGATTGAAGCCTAATAATGTATGTAGGTAGTTTCAGAAATTTTGACAGATTATGGTATCAGTCTTTAGTTTCCAGAATACATGCTCCTAGAATGAAGTAATTGTAGCAATGCAATAATAATTAACTCCTATTTATATTACAGAAGAAATCCTCACCCCCCCTGAAGTCAGCAGGAGTTTTGCCAGAAGGAATTTTACAGGCAACTTATTCAGAGAGGCATACCAGGCACCCATTTATATAAATACTAATGATGAAAACAATTAAAATATTTATCAAGAGATACTAGCGATAACTCTACATTCAGAAAAAAAAAACAATTAAGCCCAACTCAAATGTTGCATAATTTATAAGTGATTATTGAAGCTATTATTTTTGTCAAAGCCATCATCAATATGTTCACTTAAACAAGCCTATTTACAAAGAGAAATAAAGGCATGTTGGCATACATGTTTTCTATGCCAAATAAGTAGTAAGTTATCATTAAGTAGGGCTTTATTTTGCCCAAAAAGGGTAATATTAACATTAAAATATTTCCACATTAATTACATTATTTAAATCCTTTATAAGTATTAACTACCCATTTCACAGCAGAAAGATAAGTCTCAGAGAGATAAGTCTAAAGTCTCAAGGATAAAGGCAAGTCCCTTGTTCTCCATTTTGTACATGAAAATATATGAGGCGGCCAAAACTGACCTAAGAATGAGACAGCCTCTTAATTTTTAAATACCCAGCTTGAGATACACAGGATCTAAGTTACGGAGGTTCTGAGCAACTGCAACTCCTATTCACTTCTGTTGGCATGGTGGGCTGTTGGCACACAAGTGCTTAACCTCGTGAGTATGAGTTGTTATAACCAAAATTAACCTTGAAAAGCAGTGCTCAAAATTAAGCAAATGGTTAAGTGCTTTGATGGACTAAAACTAAAGCAATGTTGTGGGTTCCCTCCTATGCTCTGTCTGGAGAAGAGAAGGGTCAGGGGGAACTTGGTGGTAGCCTACACTTCATAAGAGGGATACATCAGGACCTGGGAGAACATCTGTTCACCAGAGCTCACCAAGGGATAACAAATTCTAAGGGAGAACATCTGTTCACCAGAGCTCACCAAGTGATAACAAATTCTACCAGCCATAAACTCCAGTAAGACTGATTTTAGATTAGATATGAGAAAAAAGTTCTATATGGTATGTGTGTCCAGGGTCTTGAACAAACTCTCCCCAGAGGTGGTGCAAGCACCTACTCTGGACTCCTTCAAGAAATAGCTGGATTTATTTCTTGCTGGGGTCACTTGATCCCAGCTGACTTCCGCCTATGGCGGGGGGCTGGACCCAATGATCTCTTGAGGTCCCTTCCAGCCCCTAATGTCTGTAATCTATGAAACCTCATGTAGATGTGCCCAGTGTGTCTCTTGTTGGTCTGTTGCTTCAGCAGAGCAGAACACGCACATAATCCTCACATTGTGCTGCAGAGAAACAAAGGTTGATCGTGGGCAGTCTCAGTTAGCTGATCGGAGCTGTTGCCAAGCAGACTAAGGAAGCCTGCATAGCATCCTGAGATGTGCCCCCTGGCTGTACTGTGTCAGCACGGCAAGCTCCCCCCTCTGAGAGCTTAACAAATGGATGCCTGTACATGCGGCTCTTGGTAGGTTTGTTTAGCAGGAGAAAAAACCCTGGGAGAGTTCTTCCAGATTATTTGCATGTGTGTACGCAGCCACAGTTAGAAGGAATCCTGAAAATTCTGAAGTAGAACAAGCATATCTACACATTGCCAAGATACAGGCTCTCCACGAACCCTACCCAGGTCAGCTGAACATCCCTTGTGCTATCTATGTAGACATGGAGGCTCTGGAGTATGCGGAGCGCTCCAATGCACATTCAATGCTCCTTGCAAAGCTGGAGCTATGCTCTGTCTGCTTGCTTCTCTAAGACTGTGTTAATTAGCTGAATATAGTACTTTATAAAGTTAGCAATAATTTTAAGCTACTTCTTCCAAGAAACATTACACTCAAAATGAATAATTACAACACCCTGTGGATTAGCTTTTGCTTCTCCAGACTGAAGAGTCCCAAGTCCCTCAACCCCTCCTCACATGGCCTTCTCTCCAGACTTTGGATCATATGAGTAGCTCTCCTCTGAACTCTCTCAAGGTTCTCCACATCCTTCCTGAAATGTGGGGGTGGGCAACACAACACCGGACACGGTACTCCAGTACTCCAGCTGCGGTCTCACCAGGACCGAGTAAAGTGGGAGAATGACTTCCCTGGTTTTGCTTGAGATTCATCAGTGGATGCACGCCAGAGTTTGGTTAGCTTTGCCAGCAACTGCATCACATTGGTGGCTCATATTCATCTTGTGGTCAATCAAGACCTCCAAGTCTCTTTTGGTAATGGCGCTAGCGAGCTTAGCACTGCCAAGCCTGTAAGTATGCTGAAGGTTCTTCCTACTGAGGTGCAGCATCTTGCATTTCTCTGCGTTGAAGGCCATCCGGTTTTGGTCAGCCCACCTTGAGAGTGTGTCCAAATCGGCCTGTGTTCCCAGCCTGTCCTACAGTGTAATGGCCCTCCCTCATAATTTGGTATTGTCCACAAACTTGGCCAGTTCACATCTGCCTCCCAAATCTAGATCATTCATGAAAATGTTAACAAGTACTGGCCTGAGTACCAAGCGCAAACCCTGAGGGACTCCACTGGTAACCCTGTGCCATGTTGATTGGCTCCCTTCAACTAGTACACTTTGGGTTTGACCCCATAGCCAGTTGCCTAGCCATCAGACTGTATGATGATTGAGGCCACAGTTTCCCTACTGAATTCCTGATCTAGGTCTTCCTCTTGGTGGGGGGAGTGGGGGTCTATAGTAGACTCCTACAGGTAAATCACCCTCCCCATGTTTTCCTCATATCTTGACCCAGAGGGTCTCAAGATGCCCTTCCTGGCTTGGAAACTCAATCTGCAGGGAGGTGAGCTGATCTTTGACGTAGAGAGCAATACCCCCCCCCCTCTTCCCCACATGGTCTGTCCTATACAAGGTGTAACCTTCTACTGCCAATGAACAATCATACATGGAGTCCCACCAGGTGTCCGCAATTCCTACAAGGTCATAGTCATTATCACGTAGAAGAAGGGCCAGTTCCTCATGCTTGTTTCCCAAGCTCCTGGCGTTTGTGTACAGGCAGTTACTTCTGCCATGTGAAGCCCAATGCTTCCCTGAGGGGCTTAGCAGGACCTTTCCTGGGTCTGTCTCCCTTAGGCTGCCCAAGTTATTGGTAGTGCAGCTGACATGACCTGGGCTAAAACTGTTAGGAGACTGCCCGTCTCCCAGTGGTCTCAGTTTAAAGCCCTATCAAAAATGTCAGCCATTGTGGCCGAGAAGAGCTTCTTCCCTTTCCAGGCAAGGTAGAGGCAATCCCTTCCCCTACAGTCCACTCTCTCTGAAGGGCGGACCATTGTCAAGGAAGCCAAACCCCTCATGATGGTACCATCGCCCGAGTCTTCTATTCACCTCACCAATGCACCTGTCCCTGCGAAGCCCATGTCCTGTGACAGAGAGGATAGAAGAGAAAACTATCTGTGCCCCCAGACCCTTGAGCCCAGCTCCCAGAATTCTATAGTCACACATGACCTAACCTAGACTTCTCCATGCCGTGTC
Source organism: Alligator sinensis (assembly GCF_000455745.1). Taxonomy (NCBI): domain Eukaryota; kingdom Metazoa; phylum Chordata; order Crocodylia; family Alligatoridae; genus Alligator; species Alligator sinensis. The sequence continues at coordinate 791,446 of NW_005842678.1, read as the reverse complement.
ATTGGTGCCCACAGGGATGAGGATTTTTACTGTTTGCTGTGGAGCTGACTAATTAGTTCCACTGTAAATACTGCATGTCTACATGTACGCCCCTATTAAGCTGGAGTAAACCAATAAACTCTGCAGCACGGTAATACTTGTAAATACAAGTAATATCCTGCTGTGGATTTTTTTCCACAGCAGCATTGCACATGTAGATATTGACACAGCTGACTTGGACATAAGGATGCTTCAGTGAGGAAACTACCTGCTGGCTAGCCCCACGATGAAGTCCCATTGTGCCCCACCCAGCCCTTTTGCAGCAGGTTGAGCCAGGGGGAGCATCCCCAGGCTGGCTGGCTGACTGACCCTGGAGGTTCCCCTGCCAGCTGGACCTGCTCTGATCCGATTCAACATGCTGCAGTCCTGGGTGTATGTTCAAACAGCTCACCTTGGAGCAATACATTCTGGAGCAATAAACTCCAGAGTTTATTGTATCTCATTAATTGCACATGCAGACATGCCCACCATCTCCCTGGAAGGGGGGGAGGAATGTTGGAGTACTATGTTCTCTTCTGAAACAAGATATGTTATCATTCTCTACATCTTCTGAATAACTGATAAATGTTAGAAAACTAATGCTGGAGAGGGAAAGACCTGAACTACGTATGTTAGGCAAATGTTTTACAACAATATAGAAAGCTTTTTAGACCACTGTTACTTAATCAGGTAGAAATGCTCACCAGAACTGAAGAAAAGCTGTATGCACCAGCAGTTTTAATATTGCAATTCCATTGTGCCAATGTTCATTCTTACTTGATTTCAAAATCAGAGGTAATGAAATAATTCAAAACTCAGTATTCAGTAAATTTCCTCTCTTTTGTTTGTAAATTAGGAACACAGGACTGGAAGGGTTATTCACAAATATTGCTACTTTTTCTTATTTGTTTGGCACTAGAAGCTAATCTACAAATAAAATATGTTGAACAATTCTTACCGGTCATTTTACTATTCAGTATAAAACATCTGTCTTGTTTCATTGGACAGCGTTCAAATTGTGAATTATCTCTCCCTCCCAAATAGGTAAAAGTAGTTCTTAAAATATTTTTTCTATTGCAATAAAATCTTGGCTATGAAATTTAAAATTTACTTTCAATAAATATTTTGCTAGACAGTCTGCAAGAATTAGTCATCAATTTGTTCATTGGGAAACATTCAGAAAAATAAATATGAAAGGGATATAGTTGTAATCAAAGTAAATGTATTTAAATATGGGGTTAAGATCAGTTTAAGACTAGTTTAAGATCACCCTTCTTATGAATATCTGCCAAATAGAAATAGCATACAGTAATATGTTTTCATGTACCTGTAGCTGGTACGGAGAAAGCTGATCCATTAAATATAGCAAGGAGTTTCAACAATTACATTTTTCCTATGCTCTCCATAGCATCAGCTGGCAGATGTCTGTCCTCAAAAACAAGGATTTGTTTGTAGGCCATTAATATGAAGCCAGTCACCTAAATGTTTTTTATTAATGGGCTTTTTCCTTGTTTTCTGTGTAAGGTAGATAGATGTTGGCTTCATAGAGAAGACTGAGCAAGGAAAGCAAGGGCAAGATGAACAAGGAAGATTCAAGGATAGCCATGGCATGATACATCAAGGGGGTACTATGGTTCAAAGAGAAGTTCAACTGTAGAATTCCACTTGGAACTCTATGGAAGAAGACTTGAGGCCAAGGCACTGTGTGAAGAGACAGGTGGTGATGGGTATCACTGTAAGGAGACACCTGTGGAGTGCCTGTAAAGTATTAGCAAAGTAAAAGTAATAAAGTAACCTGAGACACAGGGAGAGATGAGAAAACCTTTAATATGATAATACAGAAATAATAATTGAAAGGTATGAAAAGAGAAGGTGAAACAGTAAAATATTCTTTCCTCTGCTCAGGTTAGATTTGGGGGGTCTTCTGAAGTTTTCCTTGTTTTATTTTTGGTCTAGCAGGTGAATTAGAAAGACACTTATGATTTAAAAATGGAGTTTCTTGCAGAGCAATTAATCTGGCAAGACCTTCTTGGCAGTTCTTCGCAGATGAAGATATTAAGAAAGTAACTGTCAACATTGGTTGCAGGCCTGCTGGTGATTAATCAGTCCAATTGCAGAAAGGCAAATCCTGCTGCAGTGGTTACATGTGTATGGCTAACTGCTGACAGATGAGGGTGCATCTTTCTCCCTTCTCTTCTCAACACTAACTCTGCACTGACATTGAAAGAGGGCTGTTGCCTTTTTGATTCAGAGCCGCCAGGCATCATGATCTTCAGCCTGTGTTTCCCAGAGTTTGTGGTCAATACCGCAGGCAGAAAAAGACCTCTTCAGGGCATCCTGGAAGTGCTTATGTGGGGCCCCTCTCTCACGTTTCCCAGTTGTCAGTTCACCATATAGCACAGCCTTTGGCGAGTGGCTGTCATCAATCTGGGCCACGTGGCCTGCCCACCACAGCTGAGTCCGCAGGCAACTCACCTCAATGCTCATGGTACTGGCTCTTTGTAGCACCTCCACATTGGTGCCATAATCCTGTCAGGGATCTTGAGAATGGTGCAGAGGCAGTGCTGATGAAAACACTCAAGGAGGTGTACATGATGGTGATACAAGACCCATGAGTCAGCACCATACAGTAGGGTGGAGATAACAACAGCTCTTTACACCTTAACTTTGGTCTGTGCTTGTAGGCTGCAACTGTTCCTGACCTGCTTGAAGAGTGTGCCAAAGGCACTACTGGCTTTTGAAAGTCTGTTGTCTACCTCCTTCTTGATTGTGGCATCACATGACATGACATTCCTCAGGTAGGTGAACTGCTTGACAGCATTTAGCTTAATTCCTTTGAGAGTAATCAGCAGTGGCACATAAGCTTGGCATGGAGCTAGCTGATGAAGAAATTCAGTCTTCCTCAGGCTGATCGTGAGTCCAAAGAGTTGTGCTGCAGTAGCAAAGCAAATAGGCATGTGCTGCAGATAATGCTGAGTGTGGGCCACCAGGGCAGAGTCATCTGCAAACAGAAGTTCACGGATGAGCTGTTGCAATGTTTTTGTGTAGGCCTGTAGCCATATGAGATTGAAGAGATTTCCATCTGCCTGGAAGTGGATGTAGACACATTCCTCACTTTCCCCAAGATTGTCCAATGCTTGCTCCAACATCATGGTGAAAAAAATGGTGAACAAGGTAGACATGACTACACAGCATTGCTTAACTGCACTGGAGATCAGGAAAGGACCCAAGAGGCTTTGCTGTACTTGACTTCTCACTGGCTGTCATGGAATTGCCTGACTATGATAAGAAACTTAGGGCACCCAAGCTTTGAAAAGCTTCCAGAGGCCATCTCAGCTTATGGTGTCAAACACCTTAGCGAGGTCGATGAAAGTGATGTACAACCCCTTGTTCTGCTCCCGGAACTTTTCCTGTTTTTATATGAGCACAAATATCATATCTATCATGCTTCTATTTGCTCTGAAGTCACACTGGCTCTCCAGGAGGACCTATTCTGCTATGGCAGGCAACAGTCTGTGAAGGAGGATTCTAGCTAGGATCTTCCTGGTGATGGACAGAAGGGTGATCCCTCATTAGTTGGAACACTCCCACTTGTCACCTTTAGTCTTATACAGTGTGATGATTACAGTGTCATGCAGATCCTCTGGAATTTTTCCCTGCTCCCAGAAGGCTATGAAGAGTTCATGGAGCTTAGAGTGCAGAGCAGGACCTCCATATTTCAGGGCTTTGGGTGGGATTCCATCAATTCCAGGGGCTTTGTTGCTTTTTATCTGGTAGATAGTAGTGAAGTTTTCTTCCAGTGTAGGGCGCTCATCTAGTTTGACAGGGAGTTGCTTGATTCTGTTGATGGCAGACTCACATACTGTGCGTTCAGCACTAAAGAGAGTTTGAAAGTGCTCAGACCATCAGTCCATGACAGAGTCAATGTCAATGTATCAAGTCTGGCTGTCAGAGCTCCTCAGTGGACTTTGGATCAGAAAGGAGGGGCCGTAGGCAGATTTCAGTACTTTGTAGAATCTTCTGGTGCCTCCGTTGTCAGCATACAGTTGCGTTCTTTTTGCAAGAGTAATCCGCCATTCATTTTGGATGTTGAAGGGTGCTACATGCCTGGTGGTAAGCTGCCTCTCTCTCTCAGCTAGTTGGCTATTCTAGAAGGACTTAAAAGTAGTCCTCTTTTTTGTGAGCAGGACTTGGATGTCTTTGTCATTTTTATCAAACCAGTCTCGGTTTCTCTTGCTACTGAGCCCAACAATCTCTTGGCAGTCTCCAAGACTACTGACTTGATGTGTTCCCAGAGTCCATCAGGTGAGGTGCCTACAGTGAGGTGCCCTGGCTTTCAAACTGTGACTGAAGTGGTTTTTTAATTTTTTGTTTGCACAACTGATTTTGCAGCTTGAAAACACCAAATTTCCTTAAGGGGTTTCCTCTGTGCTTGGGCTAAGACTTGAAGTGGAAAGACAACTTTGAGTGAACAAGTCAGTGGTCAGTATAGCAGTCAGCATTAAGCATAATTATGGCGTGCAGGACATCCCCAAGATCACACTAATGCACCAAGATGTAATCTATCAGGTGCCAATGTCTGAAGTGGGGATGCATCCAAGTGGTCTTGTAGCAGTTTTTCTGCAGAAATTGGGTGTTGGAAGTCAATGAAGGAATAAGCTCCTCACCTGAACACTTTTACCTGTGGAGATCATTGGCTGACTGGAAATGAAAGGGCACGGACTACTTTTAAAAAGCCGTAAGAAATTATCTTCTACAAACCTCCAGTAAAACCAAGGGTCCTTTCTGAATCATCAAGTTCCCCTTGGTTTGATTCATCTTCACACATATTTCTATAGGCTATGCACATAAAATGGACAAACCCAAAGAAATCTCTGTAGTACATGACAGACCAATACTAAAGTATTAATGGCAAAACTTTAACTGAGAACGTGCTATTCAAATTTATATTATTTTGAAGGCTGAAATCTTCAAATCACTCATATCCAAAATTTTGTTTACCTCCTGAACAAAGATTCTGCAAGTTATAACTGATATTTTAGTTTACAATTTTTAAAGTTAACATTGTTATTAAAATACAAGCTTGCTCCTTTTTGTAGAAAAAAGTTCCTTGCTAAACCAAGGCATTTTGTTTATTTCTAAACAAATGCTAAATGCATTTAGTGAGTTTCTTTTCATAGATTTCATAGACATTAGGGCTGGAAGGGACCTTGGAAGATCGAGTCCAGCCCCCTGCCCAATGGGCAGGAAGTCAGCTGGGGTCATAGGAAGTCTCTTTCTTCCGTAGTACTAGCCAGCATAGCACTGCCGAGCCTACAAGGATGCTGCAGGCTTTTCCTCCCAAGGTGGAGAACCTTGCATTTTTCAGTGTTAAACACCATCAGGTTCTTGTCCGCCCATTTGCTGAGCCTGTCCAGGTCAGCCTGGATTACGCTCCTATCTTCAGGTGTGGATGCTTTGCCCCAAAGTTTGGTGTCATCGGCGAACTTGGCCAGTCTGCTTCTGACCCCAATATCCACATCATTAATGAAGATGTTGAACAATACGGGTGCAAGGACAGAGCCTTGGGGGACCCCACTGGTCACAGGGCACCATGACGATTGGCTTCCATCAATTACCACCCTCTGGGTCTGACCACTGAGCCAATTTCCCACCTAGCGGATTGTGGTGGACCCAAGGCCACAATTGGCCAGTTTTGCCAAGAGGTGATCACGGGATACCAGATAGAATGCTTTTTTCAAGTCAAGATATATGACAACAATCTCTTCTTCCTTGTCCAGGTGATAGGTCACCTGGTCATAAAACGAAATGAGATTAGTCAAGCAAGACCTACCCCCAACAAGCCCATGCTGGCTATACCTCAGGATGTTGGCATCGGCCAGTTCATTAAGGATAGCCTCTTTAATAAACTTTTCTAAGACCTTCCCTGGGATAGAGGTCAGGCTGATGGGCCTATAGTTTGCCAGATTCACTTTCCTCCCTTTCTTGAAGATAAGCACCACGTTGGCCTTCTTCCATTCTTCGGGCACTACACCAGAGTGCCAGGAGTTCTCAAAGATCCGTGCCAGTGGCTGGGCTATGATGCTAGCCAACTCCTTGAGCACCCTGGGGTGTAGATTGTCAGGGCCAGCTGACTTGAAGGTATCCAGCCTCTCAAGGTGTTCCTTCACAAGGTCAGCATTGATGGAGGGCAGGGGATCTCCCTCACCCGGACCTCCCTGTTCCATAGTGGGCATGGGCGTCCCATGGGACTGATGAAAGACTGATGCAAAGTACCCAATTAATAGGTTGGCTTTTTCCTGGGTGTCAGTTGTCCCATCTCGTTTAGCAGGGGTCCAATGTTGTCCTTGCTTTTCCTCTGGCTCCCCACATATCTGAAAAAGGACTTTTTATTGTCCTTGATATTTGAAGCTAGTTGGAGTTCACTTGCAGCCTTGGCGTTTCTGGTTTGCTCCCTGCAGGACCGGACCAGTGCAGAATATTCCTCCTTGGAGGTGAATCCCATCCTCCATCCTTTGTAGGCCTTTCTTTTTAGCCTCAGGAAGTCTGCTCGATCCCTGGAGAGCCAGGGAGGTTGCTGTGCCCTCTTGCTGCCTTTCCTCCGAGTTGGAATAGAATTAGCTTGTGCATTGAGGATCGCTCCCTTGAGGAGCAACCACTCTTCCTAAACTCCCCTCCCCCTGGGGTCATGGCCCCTTAGGGCCTCACTGACAAGCATTCTAAGCTTGTCAAAGTTGGCTTTTAATGGGTCCCAACTCAAAAATGCCTTTTCCTTCTGCCATATCTGCCATGATAAATCTAAAATTGAACATTTTTAGAAAAGGGAGACTAACTTAAGTTAGGAAATAAAACAGACTGAACATTCAAGCTTCTATGAAAAGCATTATCCTCAAGAAGTCTTTACTTATATTTTATCATTTTAGTTAACATTCACAGTGAGTTATCTTAATAAAAATGGGTGATAAGGTAATGGCAGTGTAACCTGGAAAGGATTAAACACATCCTGCAAATCATGTGGTTGCTTAGGAGAAAAAGAAAACAAAGACTTGGTTGGCTCAAGGGGAGAAATTCTGGGACATTACGGGTCCAATATTTTGTAGTTCAGCTGATTGTTTTTTATGATTGTTTGGTGAATAGTAAATACATGTCCAAGGAAAAGCTTTAAAAGAACTTAGACTTGAAGTGCTATTTCTATTCCAATACTAATAACCAGTCCATTGGCTTTGCTTTCAGGTGTGGTACCACCCAAGTTTATGAAGTTGTAAAGTTGTGTTGTCATATTTTTCAATATAGAATTTAATACATCCTGGATCATCAACTCTAACTATAGCCTATACTCGGTAGAGTAATTAGTGGAGGTCTGCAGACAGCTGGCTCATTCTCTACTTCTAGCTTTCAGCTGCTTCTACAGGCTTCTTGGCTCATCATATGAGCTGAGCCTGGTAACTTAAAAATAACCAAAACAGCTGGAAACAAGGAGACAGTATAACTGTCTCTACCCTGGCCAGCTGCTAAATGAAGAAAAAAATAGGAGCTACCCTCAGGGACTGGAGTTGCCAGCCACCAACAGATGAAGAATTTTCTGCAGAAAAAAGTGCGACAAGGATGAGCCAGTGATCAGAGAGCCCACCAGGACAGCAAGCTGGGAAAGAGAAAGTCAGCGTCTGCATGGCAACAAAGGTGCAGGGAAGAGTAGGAGCAAGCAAAATGAGGATGGTGGAAGAAAAGAAGAAATAATAAGACAGAAGAAAACAATTTTTAAAACAACGGACAGGTGACAAAAGGTGAGGAAAAAAGGATGAGAGGAAAAAGAGAAATGACAAGCAAGACAGTAAATGATTAACAAGTTTCAAAATAGACCAAGTCTACATTGGTTATGAGGACAATTATAAATACACAAAATAGTTGCTATGTAAGCAACTGCTGCTGTTGCCATTATGAATATTTGAGCACGACTCTGAATGGGAGGGAGCAATGTGAGAGGGAGGATGGTCAAGAAGATACTATATATAAAGAACTTCTGCATAGTTTGGAAAATACAGAGCCCCCCATCCCTAACATACCTTTTTTAATATATCTCCTACTTCTTGCTTTAAATGAGAATTTGGTGCATATTAAATGAACACTGGTAAATTAATTTAAAAAAACCCCAAACACAACACTTAAATATCACAATATGACAAAATATTGTGAAACAAAGAATATCAGTATTATTAAGGGAAAAAAAGTACTTAAGAAATTAAAACACTTACAGGTTCACCCTGATGTCCTTCTGGGCCAGGAGAACCAGGCTGTCCAGCTTCGCCCTTTAAAAGGAAAAATAGTGCTAAAAAGGAAACTCAAGCAAAAAATTGTTCTCTCTCTGCAACCCACCCCCCACCCCCCTCAGTGAATTCAAATGGCAACATATTAATGTTTTAGTCAGCTGTAAAACAATAAAAATACATCAAATCCACAAATGTAGACCCCCTAACAGCATTAACATCACATACTAGCAACATAAAAGTAAACATTAACAGGAACTCAGCCAGCCAGACACTTATAGCAACTCCCTTTATGGTCCCTTCATATTATAGGAAGTTTACCCCTGCCCCTCTCCCAAAACCTATAAAACAATTGTCTTTAAAAGACATTCTGAAACGGAGAATGGATTGTCAACCCACAATTTTTTTCTTTATTTCCATAAAGATCGTAGAATACTTACCATTTATATATGCATTCTGCCATATAAACATGTAAGTGCTCTAGATAAAATAAGTGTACAATGTATGCACAAGTGAAACTACTCCCAATAGCAGTTAATAACACAACTAGCTTTTCAACATCAAAACTTCATAAAATGGCCTGAACTAGGGATGGAGTGACAAAACTTCTCCTTATTACCCAAGCTGTTACTGTTGCAACTCCTAGGCTAAAAATATAGCTTACGCCCCTCCAGATTCAAAATGTATTAAAGTTATTGTGCCCATAAGATATGGATCCTGGACCACCTTGCCCTGTTCTGCTCACTATTCCATTACATAACTTATTAGTTTGCATGATACTAGCATCAATTTTATCCCATAGTTAGTTACATAGAATAAAAGACTAATGAAGCTGGAAGGCTGTTCCAATGTTTAGCTACCCTCATAGGCTGCGTCCAGATGAGTACAGCCATGTAGTATGTTCAGATGTTCTCTGTGCTGCAAGAGTGGCGTGGAGGGTTTTTTTTTTTTACTCCTGGATATCCAGGGGTCAAAAAAACCCACAGAGAAAAGTAGCAGAGCAGCACACACAAGGCCAGTGCGCGCCGCACAAAAAGCTGAGTCAGGACACCCAGAGCCGCGCTGTGGCTGCAGGCCAGACTCCACGCAGCAGGATCAACCCTGCGGCAGCCCTGGGAGGCCCCCAGAGCCCCATGCAAGGCTGCTGGGGCCAGCCAAGTGCTGGCCCTAAGCTCTCCTACCCCCGGGTAACTTGCCATGTGCCACAGCGCATGTGGCACAGGCATTCCCTGGGGACAACTAATGGCAGCACAAGGTCCAACCAAATGTCCACACCACATGTGGACGCAGCCACAGTGAGAAAGTATTCCCTAATAGCCAACATAATTTTTCCTTCTGAAATTTAAGTCCTTCAGTTTTGTTCTGACCCCAGCATTCTTGTTCTGACCCCTGCAGCTACAGAGAAGAGTCCATCATCCATTTAACAAACCCTTCAGGTATAACAAATTTCCTCACCAACCTCCAAGTCTTCTTTTCTCCAAACTACATAAACCCAGTACTTTCAGCCTTTCCTCACAAGTCATGTTTTTTTCCAGATCTCTACTTGTTTGTGTCACTCCCCACTGGACTCTCCATAATTAGTCAACATCTTCATTGAAGTGACAGTGCCAAAACTAAGCAAAGTACTCCAAGCAAGTCCTCACTAGCGCAAAAAGAGCAGGAGAATTTGCTAGTGACATTCTTGATTTGCAAGTGACACTTCCATTAACATATTCAAGTTTGCTGATGACACAAAGATGTGGGGTGAGGTGAACACACTTGAAGAGAGAAAGAGGCTGCAACTAGATTTAGACAGAATACAAAAGTGGGCAGATGAGAATAGGATGGGGTTCAACGTAAATAAATTCAGGGTGCTGCACCTGGGGAGAAGAAATCCACAGCATACATACAGGCTGGGGAGTTCCCTTTTTGAAAGCACAGAGGCGGAAAGGGATCTTAGAGTCATTGACTCCAAGATGAACATGAGCCGCCAATGCCAGACCGCAGCCAGCAAGGCCAGCCATACCTTGTCATGCATCCAAAGGTGCATCTCAAGC